>NC_056726.1:1845179856-1845312356 GCF_019279795.1 Protopterus annectens
CCTTGGGTATTGAAATGCGTATGACAGTATTTGTAATAAAGGACAGGATTACATTATTTTTAAGAGTCTCGTTACACTTGGAGACTTCCAGTCATCTCTGCCGGCTTTACCCGTAAACAGAATGCCAATCATGTGGTCCATAACCTGTACAGTAATCCTTTTAAGCAATCTATCTTGAGATTATTTCTTGTTTGCTTTTCATTTTTTACTTTGATCATGTTTTCCCCATGAAACAAGTAGATGTCAGGCAGCAGGTCTTTTTTTTTTTGGATAAAGAACATTTCTTTTTTGGATAAAGAACATTTTTACAAGTGAGGGCATCAGAGATTTCTACTTTCAGCATGTTACTTGGTACTTTAATAAAGCTGAATATAAATTATAATTAGAACTGCAGTGCAAGAAGTGGTTTGAGTTGAGTGCTGCTTGTTTTTCTTATACTTGATTTTGACTGGCATTCCATTAATGTATTTAAAAAAGTAATTTATTTTTTCATGCCTCACAACCTTTTTTGTTTCCATCTAGATATTAAGCTGTCATGCAGCCAATGCATTGAAATATCTTTATTCTTCTGCACTTCATTTTGTCTTGATTGGACTCTCATAATGACGATTTGGCACCCAGAGCAGTATATTTAGTTTTTGTGGTTTTGAGCATAGCTCCTCCCCTTTCTAGTTGGCCACACCCCTTCCCATTGACCCCGCCTATTCAGCTGTCTCCTGCAGCCCCCCCTTTGATTTGAAGTCACCAGCCGCCACTGATTTTGATGAAAGGAATATGCCCTGTTCCCCATTGTAGTGCAATCCTGGAGTTAGTATGTATAGTAAAGGGGGGTGTGGGGGGCATAGCCCCCCCCACACACAGTTTGAGTAGTCTTCTGGAAAGAGTTATTTGGTTGTCTTCTAGAAATAGTTATTCATTCGACTTGTAAATATCCATGTCTATGGTTTACAATGTTTAAAATAGGTGGAGAGCTATGCCCCCCACCCCACCCCCCTTACTTTAGTATTCGACTTGTAAATATCCATGTCTATGGTTTACAATGTTTAAAATAGGTGGAGAGCTATGCCCCCCACCCCACCCCCCTTACTTTATATACTAACTCTAGGATCGCACTACAGTGGGGAATTGGGCATATACCTTTAAGAGATGGTAATCAGACCAGCTATGTTATATGGGTTGGATACGGTGACACTGACGAAAAGACAGGAGTCAGAGCTGGTGGTGGCAGAGTTACAGATGTTAAGATTTGCATTGGGTGTGACAAGGATGGACAGGATTAGAAATGAGTATATTAGAGGGTTAGCTCAGGTTGGACCATTTGGGGACAAAGCCAGAAAGGCGAGATTTTGTTGGTTTGGACATGTGCTAAGGAGGGATGTTAGGTATATAGGGAGAAGGATGCTAAGGATGGAGCTGCCAGTTAAGAGGAAAAGAGGAAGGCCTAAGATAAGGTTTATGGATGTGAGAGAAGACATGCAGGTGGTTGGTGTGACAGAGCAAGATGCAGATGACAGGAAGAAATGGAAACAGATGATCCTCTGTGGCAACCCCTAATGGGAGCAGCTGAAAGAAAAAGATGTGTGTGTGTGTGTGTGTGTGTGTGTGTGTGTGTGTGTGTGTGTGTGTGTGTATATATATATATATATATATATATATATATATATATATATAAATGTGTGTGTATGTATTCCACATATCCTCACTTTATCATTAGCAAAGGTTCTGAAAGCCAAACAAGCTGCAAGAGGAATGTAAAGATGTATGGATGCAGCCATTTAGTGGTTCATGTAGTAGTCCTCAGTGGAAGAATTTCATAAGGAAGCTACTGTTCTGACATTTCTGCAGTGACAGGTAGACTAGTGAGAATGTCCCTATGTGTGTGTTAAGCACTGCATTGGAGATATTGAGAAGGCAAGGTAAGAGAATAGGATCCTTTCTGGTCTTGGAAGGAGCTGTGCTACTGCTAAATGGATGCCAAAGAAATAATGCAGGGTATCTGGAAATATATTCTAACTTCATGCAGGGGTAAGTCTTTGGCAGAATTCCTGTACTACCTATGTTTATGAGATAGACCCCCCCCATATGTTAACTTTCTTTTAAAAGTAGGCAAAAATTCACCAAATACGTAATGGAGTACAGCTAGAATTTCAAACTGAATAATGGAGACAGATGGCATTAAAGAAAATACAGATTTAAGAGCTCAAAGTAAAAAAAAAAACTGCCCAGTAGTGGTTAAAGTGCTGGGCAGTATGGAAATATAGTGATTAAGGCTTCAGGAGTGAATGGGAATTCAGGAATGACAGCAGACCAGGTGAAGGAAAGTAACTATCTTCATAAAGATGTGTTAATGGTAGCCAGCGTAATGACGTACAGGAACACAGTCTTAACTTTACCCAGGCAACACAAGTTCACTCAGGCTCCTTCTTCTCAGTCTTTTTGGGACAAGCCTGTCTTCATTTGATGTTTTGCCTTCCCTTTGCCTTGGCCAGGTTCCCTTGTCTGTCCACCTTTCTTTGTCTCTTCCAGATTGGCATCAGATCACCTCAGACTCTCTAGTACTGTCTGTTGTTTCCTCAGGGGCATTTCTTGGTTTTGAAATCCACCCCCCTCTTCAGGCAGTTCTCAACCTCTTCTGGAACAGCTTCTTCATTTTCCAGAGGTTCTAAAATCCCTTTTGGATCAGGGCACTATTCATCTCATTCCACCCACTCAGGTGGGAAAGGAATTGTATTCCAGAATGTTTTTGTTTCCATGGAGACCAATTCTGGCTCTTTATCTGCCCAACACCTTTCTCGAGGATCTTTCTTTCTAGATGTTGCCTCTTCAGACCTTATTTTCTCTTCTTCTTTCTTGTCTTCCCCAGGTCTTCTCCGTTTCCCTAGACCTCAAGGATGTACCCCCATTCATCCTCCATTCAGGAAATATTTACATTTCTCTGTTTCTTCAGATTTTCTGTTGTGTACTTTACCTTTTAGCCTTTCTACTGCCCCAAGGGTATTCACCAAATGCCTTGCTCCTGTCATTGCTTTGCAGGCTTCTGGGAATACAGATTTTTCCCTCTCTTGATGACCTGCTCATTCAAGCTCCTCCTAGCAGTCTGTTACAAGATCTTCTGTTTACCACTTCTTTTTTGACACAGTTTAGGGTTCACCATAAATTTCAAGAAATCAGTCCTGATGCCTTCACAGGATCATGTTTTTCTCTGCTGCAGGATTCAGACTGTTCCCCTGCTAGCCTCTCTTCCTGCCCCACAAGGTCCTTTCGCTGACTACCTTTTTTCCAGTCCTTTTTTCCTCTGTCCTTTCTTATGGCCAGGGAATTTCTCGGGACTCTGGGATTCATTGCCTTCACTATTCCTATGCTCCCTCTCACCAGGCTCCATATGAGGTCTCATGACACCTCAAATCAGTGTGACTTCATTGCCACTCCCATGGAGTTCCCTGTTCCTTTTCTTTTTGTCTCAAACTTGAGCTTCAGTGGTGGATTCATCAGTTCTCCCTTAATCCAGGGCTTCCTTTCCAGGCTCTGATTCCTTCTCAGAAACTGTTCACAGACAACTCAGACTTGGGGTGGGAGATCATATGGCCCCATAAAGGTCTAGGGTCTCTGGCCTCCTCATCAGAAGTCAGACCATATCAACATCAAGGAGATAAGAGCCCTGCTTCTTGCTCTGCAATCATTTCATTCTCTTTTCCTTCCCAGCCCTCTCAAAGTCGTCGTAGACAATACCACTGTGATTGTGGTACATCAACAAGTAGGGGGATACCAGGTTCTGTCCTTTGCAGATTAGCTCTTCAGGTCTGGGATCTAGCTAAAAAGTATCAAGTGACTGTCCATGTGGTTTAGATTCCTTCAGAGTACAGTCTAGTGGCAGGCTGTTTGAGTAGGTCCAGAACACAAGCTCATGAAGGGATGCTTCACAGAGATGTGTTTCTAGACATAGTCCATAGGTGAGTCTTCCTCAGGTATATCTTTTTGTCTCCCCTCTGAACAGACAACTTCCTCTATTCTGTTACAGAATTTCATGTATTCTAACTTGGAAAGTGGACACCCTGTCATTTCCAAGGAAGGAAATGTTTCTGTACCCCCCCCCCTCCCACCACAAGTTCTACACAAGAGCAGGCAGGACTCAAGTAATTCTTGTTGGTGACTCTCTTTTGGCCCAGGCAGTATAGCTTCCCCCTTCTTTCTCACTTGGCCAGGGACAATTACCACAAGTTACATCATCAGGTGGATCTTCCCACACAAGGCAAGGGATTTCTAATCCATCCTTACCTGTCCACTCTTCAAATGCCATTGTGCAAGATAAAATGAAGGCAATTCGCAAGTCAAGGCAGATTTTTGTTTTTTTTCATCTAAAGATTTTCGGTTTGGTTGTTTAAAGCCAACCATCTCCTCCCTGGATTTCTGTGGCCATTTCCTTTTGTTATTCTTTTCATGGCAACTATCTTTCATTTGTTAAGGCACATTCTACTAGGGTGGTTTCCTGCTCTGGTGCCTTTTTTCAAGGTTTTGGACACTAATACCTTCCTTAAGGCTGCTACATGGCCCTCTGTACATTTTCACTAAGGATTACAGATTGGATGTTATTTCTAGTGCCAGGACAAGTTTTGCCAGAGCTATCCTGTATGGGTTTGTAGAGGGCTCTTCTGGCCCTTCCTCCCCCAGTCGTCTTAGTTCTTGTACTGTCTCTTATGTAAAGAATACTGCAACGGTAATATGGAAGGGCATAGTACTATTGTGTTAAGTAATCTTAACACAATAGTAGAGGTCCTTCTTTTCACTGTTGCAGTATTCAGTTTCTCCCTCCTTCACCCTTTTTCCTAGCTCTTGTCCTGTGTTTGTGCTGCCCTTCTGGCCAAAGGGTCCTTATTCTTTTTCTTTCTGCCCTATTTTCATTCTGGATGTACATGTTCTTTTTTGTCTCTGCGGGTATTATGTTCCTCCTAGGACATTTCAGTTTTGAGTATTTACATTCGTACATCAGCTATATACCCTACACCTTATGCGGGGAGCATATGTGTGACATATGGTGCCTACAGGATCTAAAAGGGCTTTGGCATACTGTCTGGACATTTGGCTATCTTTGGTAGGAGATCCCTTATGTAAAGAATACTGCAATAGTGGAAAGGAGGACATCTACTCTTATGTAAGATTTTACACAACTGCACTTTTTCAAAGTTAAATAAGACATTTTCAGGTCACTATTTTTGGAACAGAACATTTTGATTTGCTAAACATTCTCTTAATGTTATTGTTTTGCCTGGCTAATTTTATTGTATACTGGCATTACACCTCTCATAATTTTATACAGACAGACATGAAAAGCTTGTTATCTCAGCTGTAAAGTCTTGGTTTCCTTTTCAAAGCTGTCTACCCAATTGCACAATCTGCTTTTGAAAGTGCATTCTGACCAGTCATTTCTGTAACACAATAAATATTTCTGTGTTTCAAAACATCTCCAGGATCATTTAATCTGAAAGCTCAAGCAAGTTCTTTCATAGTATATGTCTTGATCCAAGAAGTAGCTCCGACTGTAAGATATTACTAGGTGAGAACCTTCTACTGAATGTGCAAACTGATACTCTGGGTAACGCGTTTTAGAAAATTTCCTTCTATAGCTGCATGACCAGTTAATTACCTCTTACTAGTGAGAAAAGGGTGAATCTTGCCTTGTGTACATGAAGTCTTAAATTTCATGAGCTGTTTATTAATTGAATGAATATGAGCATTGAGTAAGAGTCACAAGTATTTCAAGTTGTGTATAACCATTTTTTCTTTTTGCCTTTAGGCAATGACCTTTGCCCATCACTGGTAGCAGTACACACAGTGCAAAAATCCGTAGATAAGAAGAAAGATCGGAGCTTGAGCTGCAATCCGCATTTAAATGAAAAAATGGAACCAGCATTAAAGAAAAATGTATTTACAAGATATGGAAATTTGTCACTGCTGCTCTTCAGACAAATTCTTGCAAATGAAAGACAGCTAAATTTCCGAACATATTGTGCCACCAGCAGAAATTCAAGTGCTACCTCTGATATGCTGTGCCTTAACGATGCTTCTCTTGAAAACAAAAATAAGGTTTTAACAAGTATTTCCAATAGAAATGTTGAGGGGGCTTCATTTTGGGAGGAGGGCTCATGTTTGGAAAGAAACCATATTACTCAGAAGGATGCTTATGCAAAGCAGGATTTTAATGTACCATCATGTGCAGATAATCTGACACACACAGATTCACAAGGCAGGGCCACAATGGTAGACGTCAGCAGCAAGCATGACTCTGAACGTACTGCTGTTGCTACTGCTGTTGTAAACTTAGGAGAAAAGGCTTTTAAGCTACTGCAGGAAAACCAGCTAAAGAAGGGAGATGCCCTTACAGTGGCACAGATTGCAGGCATCTTGGCTGCCAAACAGACCAGTCAGCTAATACCTCTGTGTCATAACATTCCGTTAAACAAAGTCAGTGTCCTTTTTGAAATGGATGAAAGCAGATATGTAGTGGTGATCAAATCTGTTTGTCACACAACCTGGAAAACTGGTGTGGAAATGGAAGCATTGGTAGCTGCAAGTATCGCAGCACTTAGCATATATGACATGTGCAAGGCCGTTACTCATGGAATTGTCATAGATGAAGTAAAGCTGCTCAGTAAGACAGGGGGGCAGAGGGGCGATTTCTACTGCTTCTAGTAAGGTTTCACATTTCAGACTGACAAAATTCCTCATGAGGACAATTCACATATGTGCGAAGAAGCCTGGTACAGTTCAAACAGCCTAGAATGCATGGCACTGCTTGCACAACTTTTTGTCACACTTCTTATGTGAGCTTGGTATAAATTGCTAGTGAAGTGTTGCTGTTTGATAGTAAAGTGTCTAATATTTAGCATTCTGAAATGTATTTCACAATCACCGACAAAAAAAACTAAACACTGTAGTGAACAGCTGAATACAAAATACCAGGTTATGTCTTTATTTTTTGCTAGGTTTTCTAGCTATACAGAATCTCCTGAGTGCAGCTTAAACTGTAGATCTGTGACATGAACACTTAGTGCTATATAAAGAAAAATTAGCTTGAGAAAAAAAGACAGTTCTGCAGTAAAATTTAGTGTGCATTTGGCCTTGTGACCCAGAAATGTAGTTTTAAAAATAGTGTCACTGGGTGTTAAAAGAAGTACGAGGTGGCACATTGAGTTGTAGCATGTGTTGGGTCATGTTGATGGTGTGCTGTCATTGGGTAGTGAGACTTGTCTCTGCTTCTTTAGCTGAGAGGTTGAGAGCAATTGCAGACACAAATACAAAGTCACTGTTGTCAAGTTGGGTTTTGTGTTTTATTTTAGCTTGTTGCTAACAATGGCAGCCTATCAGTCAGGATGGTGAAATGGAGTTATTGACCTTTATCATCTTTTGGAATATAGACTAATATTTGAATTAGCCCACAGTCATTCGAGATCATTCTTTGTCGCTGACATATCATGTAGAGTATCTGCGTTGAGAGCTTTGCAGTACCCAGCTAGTGGAACCAAATAAAATATACAGTGAGTTGATTCATAGACCGCTCATGAATTTTAAGGGTACAAGGGTAAGTCCTGTATTCACAACTATTTTGTGTGCTTTTTTTTTACAGAAGGATTTGCTTACCAGTGATGCTAGTGTTTCATATGTGCTGATCTAGCAAACTTCTTTACAGGTGTAATTTTAGTACTGATTAGACAATTCATGTTTAATCTTCTGATAATTTATTTCTTATCCATACTGGAGTAACTACTGTATACTCCTAAATGTAGCCACTGCTCTGTCAATGAGACAGTTTTCGTAAACTTTTTCCGTACTAATATCGCTAACTCACTGACTTATCTAGAGGGTTTATACCACTTGCTTGTTTTGTGTAAAAATTGTGTATGTAGATGGGGCAAATGTTTGTGTTTAGGGTAAAAATACTATGGCATATTTGCCTAGCTGAGAGTCAGATTTCTGTATTCACTAGTTTTCTCAAATATTTGCAGTATTACAGTATTGGCATTTTAAGAACACCAATCCACTCAAGTCTTGCAATTTCTTGGCAGAACTTTTAACTTGCTTGGAATATTAGGCAGTAGCACAAGAACTGTTCATGTATAGTTAATTAATTATAGTTTTGAAAAAAATATAATATTCTCCTGCTTCATACGAAGTTTGCATAAGTTCTTCAAGTAAATGACTTGTAATACAGCACTTTGTGCTTGAGTCAGTATCTCGGTCACTTCCACCACTTCAGAAACAATAGTTTTCCATTTCTTCAAAGAAGACTAATAACGTTTTATAGTTTTAGATGTAGTTTGTAACATTTTAGCACATAACCAAATCAGTGTACTATTGCTTTCCTTTCCATATTTATCTGTTTTGTTTGCCTTTTTAAGAACAATGATTCCTTCACAGTGTTCATTACTTGCTCTCTTCCATAAAATGCACATATGAGAAAAGGAAAAACTCACACACACACTGCTTGAAACTTGTGCAGTTGTTGTCACAGCAGTATAGCATTAATACTCAATAATGTTACAAAGCACTTACAGTTTTAGTTAAGATATGAAAATAAAATACATTATATATTGTACAGAAAGTTTTAGTTAGATATGAAAATAAAACTAGATCATATACTTTGCAAAAATTTTGTAAACTATATTTTTGACATTGATGGTGATGGTGAGGCAGATACATATGTACAAATTGGTTGTCTCATTCAATACCCGTAACAGAACAAAAATTATCTCTGTGTATGCATTATGAATAACTATATGCATGTATAAAACCTACTTGATGAGATACACTTTGTCCAGCAGTCTTAATTCTGTTTCATAATGTTGTGGAATTCATTTAAATATAAATTTTATATCATTAATTATAAAGCTGTTTGCACTTTACTGAAGTTGTCACTGAACTGCAAAGTTTTACTTTTATACTATATAAAGATAAAATAATATGCACCAATTCTGATGCCTTCTTTTTTACTTCATTGTGATTTATGGGGAGCTGAAAGATTGATAGTGTACATGCAGTTTATTATTAATGTTTTTTACCTCTCATTTTCACCTGTTTTGAATGTTGCAGATTCATTTGTAGAATATTCAGTGTGTTTTTAAATAGTGTGCATGGAGTTTTATTAACATTTTTTGTACCTCTTCATTTCCCACTAATTGACACTTGCAGATTATACACAGTTGTAGAACACAAAATTATTTATTTAATTTGTGCACCCCAGGTGATACCATGAAACATGTTCCCAGATTGCTGCAGATGTATCATACCACTGGACAAAAGCTAGAATGAGCTTACACTGGTGCTTTCCACAAAAGCTTTATTTACAGTTTTGCATAAACAGACTTGCAAAAAAAAGAAAAAAATAGTCATGTTAGAAAACATTGAAGTCATCATTCATAGCAATAATGAAAAGTATTTTTGCACCACTCCTAATCATGTAAAAGAAAGTGAAGGAGAGATGGAGAGGAGAAGACTGTATGACTATTACCTGTTGAATGAGATTGTTTTCTGATCGTGTTTTCTGTTAGGCAGAGTCATCAACAAGTTTCGACTGCTGTTTATACTAGTTGATACCTTCTGGCAGCTAAACAAGTAGTATATAATTTACAAAAAAAGCCTAAAAACATGATCAATAAAAATTCCAACAATCACCTGAAACTTAGGTGAGGTGTGCAGATCTGAGTCCTGAGACAAAGAATTGCCATTTTCAGCAGACATTAATAGTGCAGCTGGACTTATTTCTGATGGGGAGAAATCTTTTTATATCTGTCTTGTTTAATTTGAAAGGAAATGTTTGGTGATTCTGCAAACCTTTGGTAGCATTGTTCAAGAATAAATAAATAAGTAAAAATCAAAAACAAACTTTGAAGGTTAGTAACTCTTTCCATGCAGTGATTTATTGGTATTGGCTTTTTTCTGCTCAGGTAAGGAACAGTGTTTTAGAATGCGGCATATATATTTTGCATATTTAGATGTTTGGGTAAGATGGTAGTCTTTCAGTATAATTTCAATAGTTTGCAAAAAAAACTGTTAGGGCAAAATGCCAATCAAAACATAGTCTCCGCTATACATGTATAAACCTTAGTATCAACCTAGTTATCAAGATGTCTTTAAATAGATGTAGTGGTTCAGGCTGTCAAACGAATAGAATTTCTCTCTATTTCTCTTAGCAGCAAAGTTTTTTCACCCCATGCCATCTGTTAAAGTCTAAGAATTATATAAACTGAATCATAATGAGTCTTCAGCACCCACTTCCATATTCTAAAATCGACAGGTTTACCATGAGTATGTTCTTCATGTCATCAGTTCTGTCCCACAGGAAATGGATCTCCTGCTTGATTTTTCTGTTACATTCTTGCTTAGTGTTACAGCAATAAATTTTATATTTTCTGACTGAAAACAGATCCAGCTGCTTATACACATTTTTTTAAAAAAATTACAATTAGAATGTCAGTTTCCATAACTTGGTTATTTATATGAACAATATTTTTACGATCATGCCAGAATTCTTTATTGGTGCACTACCTGCTGTCCTTAAGGTGTGTTAGGTATCTCAGCAGATCTTGCATTGCTCAAGTGGTCTCTATTGTTACTTTGAAGCCCTGTGGTATAATGCCCTACACCAGTAGTCAACTCCTCCCTGATTAGATCCGACCACAAACTAATCACCTTAGAAATCCACATCCCTCCCACCCCCCACCCCCACAAAGGTAACCACCATGAAAAAATTCTCCAAAGCTAGATTTGGGCTCCTAAAAACTGAGATGGCTGACTTCATTGCACCCATGCAAATGGAAAATAGTTTCATGACCACCAAATCATACACCAGTGCACTGTACGAACATATATACAAATGCGTGGGTCTTGCCATACCCAGTAGAACCAAGACACTCTCCTCCAAAAAAGGAAGCCAGTCTGGTGGTCCCCTACCATAAACAAACTCTACAAGAGAAAGAAGAAGCTGATGTGGAATAAGGTGAAGTCCCAAGACTGGAAAAACTTCCTTATCAGCCTCAACAAAAAGTTGAGATCCCTCATCAAATCCTCTAAAGATAGCTATGAAAACAAACTTGCAACAGATAGTAAAGACAACTACAAGACCTTCTACAGTTCTCCACTGCAATACCCAGATTTGCTCTGAGCTACTGCAGAATAGTACCTCCTATACCAAGCCAACAGATATTGCCAATATACTGGCCGACAGATTCATTGCCAACTTTACCCCTCTCTCCCCACCAAAGAACCAATGACAATACCAGTAGATTGCCAGGCACCCAGTATTACTGCTGCGCAGGTTAAAACAGCACTATCCAAGGCCAAGAATACAGCTTCTATGGGATCTGACAATATCCCTGGCTGTGTTCTACATGAACTACAGCCTCACCTCAAGCTTTGTCCCTACCAAATGGCACACTGCCTCAGTCATCTCTCTCCACAAACGAGGAGCGACTACAGACCCTGAGAACTATCGCCCCATTAGCCTGATGAGTCTAATATGCAAAGCTATGGAACGCTTCATCATGGACCTAATAAAGATATAGGAAATCTCCAAACTCTGGATCCCACACAGTTTGGTTTTGTGAAGGGCAGCTCATGCCTGCTCAACTTGGTCGACGACTTTGAGTCAGTCACCAGAGCTGTGGATGAAGGCAAGGTGGTTCATACAGTCTTCCTTGATCTGGCCAAGGCCTTTGATACCATTCCCCACTCAGGAATCGTAGAAAAACTCACTAAGCTAGGCATCAATCCCTATATCACTAGGTGGCTTGCAAAGTGGCTCACATTTAGAACTCACAGTGTGAAAGTAGCTGACTCCCAAGTCAGACTGCTGACCAGTCACGAGTGGAGTCCCACAGCGTTCGGTCCTGGGTCCTCTCCCTTTTGGTATCTACTTCTCTGAAGTCCAGAACAACACGAAGGGACTCCGGCTGACAAAGTTCACAGACGATTGCAAGTTGGGAGCTATTACTAACTCCCCAAGTGATGTTGACATCCTACAGAAAAGCCTCACTGAGACCAATGACTGGTGTCAGAACCATGGCATTAAGCTCAATGCCAAAAAAAGGTGTCATCATCCCTTTGGGAGAAACCCAGTTCCCATGAATTAGCACATTGATGGCAGTCCACTGAACACATAAGGTGTTATAAGAGATCTGGGAACACAGGTTGACAGCAACTTCTCTTTTGACCACCACATTGCCACTTTGGTCAGAAAGTCCTTCTATGTGGCACATCTCATTACTAAGGGTTTTGCATCCAGGAAGAAAGAGGTCAGTGTCTCCCTCTACTCTTCCCTCATTAGGCCAGTCATCGAGTACAAAGCCCCATTTGGCATATACCTTACTAGACACCTGCAGCAACTGGAGAGGCCGCAAAAGTACCTCACAAAGAGATTCCTAGGCCTTAAACACTTGTCCTATATGGACAGACTCAAAACACTCCCAACTATTCTCTGTCTCATATTGCCTACTTAGAGGCAATCTCTGCTTGAATTACAAAGCCATGTCTGACCCAGCTCTGTTAGAAATGCTACATCTAAAGAAATCCCAATCCCTGCACACCACATGCTCCAGAGACCTTAACCTCATTGCCACAATCAACAGAAAGTGCTGGAGGGACAGGCTTATAACCCAGAGACTGCCCATGCTATGGAATAGACTTCCCATACATGTCAAACAGAGCACCTTACTGGCCGTCTTCAAGAGAAATCTTCATGAGTAAATGGGAAATAGAAAATTCACCCCGGGATCACTCCAGTGGCTCTACTCAACAGAGGCACTGGGAACTAAGGTCGGGTGGCATGATGCCAGGGTAATCCTATGGGCTAGGCTTGTAAAGGCTCCAGGTCCATTAGCCTAGTACACACTTATGAACCTATAAGGTTACTGTTTAATCTGGATAAGAAAAAGCTTACTGTGCCTGCACTTTCAGACTAGAACCAAAAAAAGTGTGTTCATCAATGTTACATTTTCTGCCATGATATTCTGTAAAGTTTTAGCATGTAAGGTTATTACATTTTCTGGTAATGGCTGATATGTGATATTTAGTCTGTTTTATTTACAAATACCTGTTGATCCTTTTGTTTATTTTAAAATTGTAGTTTTCTTAATCCTCTGAGTTAGTTTATAACGTGATTTGTATAGATGAGGATGTCTTTCAGCGCAGTTTTTTGCATTCCCCTTATGCACATGCATGTGTGAATTCTAGAGATGTTTAATACAAGGGTGACACTCCTAATATGACGTAATGGACAGTTTACAGATGTGTACTATTTGCTTACATTGTGCAGATTGTTAAGAAACGTTGTTGATACAGGTAGCTTAGTAAAACACTGTAAACTAACTGAGCATATATCAGACCCCACACTAACTCAAAAAAAATTGAAATGCAAACATAAACTAACAATAATTTAAAAAGTAACCATCTCTGCTTTAGATTTAATTAAAACATGTTAAATAAACAATTTTTGCACACAGAATGCTTATAAAAGAAAAAGAAAGCACAGTATTGAAAAGAAGACACAATGTCCATAACATTAAACATTTCCTCTTCGTTTCTTTTCTCTATAAAATTTAAAAAAATAAATACAATTATGAAGATACTTGTTCTGTAAAAAGTACGTTATAACAGTTTTCAGGAAGCTGTACATGTGGTGTGTACAAATCCTTCTTCTTCTGGCTTTTCCCGGTTAGGGGTCGCCACAGTGAATCATCTGTCCGCTCATGATTGGCAGTAGAGTTTTACAGTGTCGAGTTGCCAGCCCAGCGCCCAACCTTCCACGGAAGGCACACGCACCTATGGCCAATTTAGTGTCCACTCCACCTACAGCATGTCTTTGGGATGTGGGAGGAAACCAGAGCACCCGGAGGAAACCCACACGACCACAGGGACGACATGCAGACTCCGCACAGAAGGCACCTCAACCGAGGATCAAATCAGAGAACCTCTTGCTGTGAGGTGACAACGCTAACCGCTGCACCACTGTGGCTGGTGTGTACAAATCCTTACGATCAACTAATTATTTTTTCTCATCTTGAACTGTACATTTCCTGGTAAACAATGGTCTTCTGTTTTATTTTTCAGTGTGGTACAACCATGTTCTGTAACCTTTACATCTACAGTGCATATTAAAGTCCATGAATCATATGATCAGCAAGAATTCAGTGTATACTGAAACCTGGTACTAACTGAGCAAGTCTGTCTCTTTGTGTCTAGCTTTATGTGATATTTATTGAAAAAAAATTATATTATGCAGCAAAGAAAGGCATGCACCCAGAAGATTCAAAAGCTTATCCACTGTCCCTTAATTTCTACAAAAATGAAACATATATAGTTATATATCAGTATGATACCTGTGTAATCTCTAGAAACAGTCTTGACATGTAAAGTTACTTTAATTTGTGAATTTCATTTTAAAGCTATACAGTCGTGTAAATTCAGAGGCCTATGCTTCACAGCTTTGCTGGTTATTTTGTTTGGTAAGTGGTCATACTTGGGCTCCTCATTTATCTCAAATGTGTTAATGTTATATTTACTCATTGTATATTTAAACTTGCTATCTTGGTAAGCTGTCTTCATTGTTCAGTTTCTTTTTATTAGCAAGTATTCATGATTTGTTTAAGTTTTAATGTTGTTTAGAAAATAAGCAGGAAGCAACGTGGTGCACGTACGGCAACTGCTCGGCTAAAAATCAACAATTCTGAAACAAAATAGCCAGCAGAAATGGTGGAGTACAAAATAACTTTAATACAATAAAAACTTAGGTAGAGGGTAATATGCCCAACTACCTATCCATCCAAACCGGTTTCAGCTGCAATAGCCTTCTTCAGTGGAAATAATGAAATACATAGTAGCCATTTAAGTACATAAATGTATATACAATGACATAAAGGCAGTACATTGGTCAATTAAAGTTGGTCATGAAGACCAGATGGAAATAAAGCCTTTAATTTGATGATCCATTTGCGTTCCTTGAAATTCAGTAAATTATGCCAACCTGACTTGTCTCTACATTTACCTACAATACAGTCAATGACAATAAAATGGAAAGAAGCAAAATTATGTTTACCAACATGTTTAAACAAGGCATTATTAATGCGTTTGTTCCTGATATCACTAAGATGCTCCCCAATCCTAATGTGAAAGGGCCTGGAGGTCTGTCCAACATAGAATGAGGAGCATGTACAGGTGGCTAAGTAGATGACCCACTCTGTACTACAATTGGCCCAAAAGCTGATATTAAAGTTTCAGATGTATTGCGACCTGCTAAATTCTCTCGTGTCTTGAACTTTATTACAATAAGAACAGTGGCCACATGGTATACAACCCAACACAGGACCACCTCTCAATGTATGTTGAATAGAAACAGTGGAGTTAGGACCCACCCTCTTATAGTGGCTGAACAGGGATCCCAGTGTCCGACCTCTCCTGAAAGAAAAAGAACATCTATCACTCAAGAAAGAGTGTAATTTCTTCTCTTCCATCAAAATGTTCCAATGTTTGTTAATAATATTCATGAACCCATGTGTGTTATGTCCATAAGTGGTAACCAGATGATTAGATTGGCTCTTAAAAATTGTGACTTGGTGATATTCTGGATGATATGTTGTGGGTGGAAGCTGGCAGCATGTAAGAGTGAATTATATTCCGGGAATTTCCTGTACATCCGAGTGGAAAGAGTGTCATCGGGATTCCTGCTAACCTCAACATCAAGGAAAACAATCCTAGATTTGTGGTAATTTACTTTAAACTCAATTCCCCACACATTGTCATTGAGGTAGCCAATAAATTCCTGAAGATAAATTTCATCCGACTTCCACACCAACCAACAATCATCCAGATATCGTCCCCAGATATCTAATTCATCCATGTATATATTATGGTTAGAGTCATAAATCATAACCTCCTCAATATAGGCCATAAATGGGTGCAAAAGAGCATTGGTCCTGGAAGTAGAATTACGTTGCTGGTAAGAACGTATTCAGCGAGGCACACTAAAAAAGTATTAAAGCATGGTTGGTGAAAACCAGATCTCCCCAACCAATAGTCCAAAGCCTGCAAACCTGCCCAATGTGCCCATCTCCATGTAAACAATATTTTTATCTCTTACCTAAAATACATAAGGATGTCAGATGCCCCCCTGGGAGACCAACTGTATCAGGACGTGGCTCAATTACCGAACCCTTGTCCGAATATTTGACTCATTTTTTAAAACCACTACTACCTCTGATAAGAGCCAGAATTCAGGACACTACTCAGTTTTTGGATATTATTTGTGACACTCAAATGAAGCCTCATTGGTTGCTATGTACCTTGGATCCCTGTTCAGCCACTATAAGAGGGTGGGTCCTAACTCCACTGTTTCTATTCAACATACATTGAGAGGTGGCCCTGTGTTGGGTTGTATACCATGTGGCCACTGTTCTTATTGTAATAAAGTTCAACGCATGAGAGAATTTAGCAGTCACAATACATCTGAAATCTTTAATAGCAACTTTTGGGCCAATTGTAGTACAGAGTGTGTCATCTACTTAGCCACCTGTACATGCTCCATTCTATGTTGGACAGACCTCCAGGCCCTCTCGCATTAGGATTGGGGAGCATCTTAGTGATATCAGGAACAAACGCATTAATAATGCCTTGTTTAAACATGTTGGTAAACATAATTCTGCTTCTTTCTATTTTATTGTCATTGACTGTATTGTAGGTAAATGTAGAGACAAGTCAGGTTGGCATAATTTACTGAATTTCAAGGAACGCAAATGGATCATCAAATTAGGGGCTTTATTTCCATTTCCACCTGGTCTTAATGACCAACTTTAATTTACCAATGTACTGCCTTTGTCATTATATATAAATGTATGTACTTAAATGGTTACTATGGATTTCATTATTTCCACTGAAGAAGGCAGCTGAAACCGGTTTGGATGGATTGGTAGTTGGGCATATTACCCTCTACCTAAGATTTTATTGTATTCAAGTTATTTTGTACTCCACCATTTCTGCTGGCTATTTTGTTTCAGAATTAGAAAATAAGCACTCATTTAAACTGTGAACCATTAACATCACGTTAGCTAATATTAGGTCATCAATATATAGAACTGAAATAAGTCTATAATGTTGAATATCAACATCTGTTTTATTAGCTTTCTTAATCAAGGAGTTGCAAGCCAGTTCATACAGTGAGGGTACCTTCCAACAAGTGGTAGTCATCTACTGTAAAAGGAAACTGTTTAAAATCCCAGGACCCATATGAGCAACTCCAGAAATACAGAGACTGTATGGCCAAAAAAATGAATTTGCATATACCAAGTACAAGATGGCTGTTTGTCAAGATATTCCCTTTTCTTTGAGGTATGGCAGTCTCAGAGTAGGCTTATATAAATGTGGGGGATGGGATGTTGCACTGGAGGCATATCCCCCTGCAAAAAAAAAAAAAAAAAATTTCACACGCATGAGTGATCTTTGCAACACCCCAAGGGTACAGTCATTTCTAGTGAGATCTGACCACAAGTCCGTTACACGAAGTAAAGTACAGTTGTGTATACTTACCATAAATGTAGATGTTCGAGTTTATTCACTGTTGCAGTCATCACATTTGGGTTATCTGCTTGCAGGTATCCCTCAGTCAGCTTGATTATCAAAGTCTTGGGTCCTGCGTCAGTTGCTGTCTCATCTTCCATGTCATCAGGTAGTCAGGGGTATAAAGCATGCAGCCGATGCCATTACATCAGCTTTTCTTGCCCCAGATGTCACGTGCCCCTATAATGGGAAGCAATTATCTACAAGGTTACACCTCCAACAAAAAAAGCAAATACACTAAAAAGCTTTAAGCATAGTAAACAAGAATAGAGTTATAGTCAATAGAAGTCAGGGGGCTGGAGGGAGGGTAAGCAGGATTGCAACAGTGAATACACTCGAACATCTACTTTTATGGTAAGTGTACACAACTGGACTATGTTCTTTGTGTTTCACTGTTGCAGTCATCACATTTGAGTAGCTTGCAAAGCTAAGGATGGGAGGAGGCAATTAGCATTTGGATCAGCTAAAAGGCCCTGCAAGACTGCAGTGGCTAAGCCAGCTCTGGAGTTAGAAATAAATGGCAAGTGGTAATGCTTGGCGAAGGTATGTACAGAAATCCAGGTAGCAGCTTCTAGAATGTCCCTGGTAGGGACACCTCTGAGAAAGGCTGTAGAGGTAGATGCAGCCCTGGTTGAATGTGGTCTTATCCCCTGTGGGGTAGGTTTTTCATGATGCTTATAGCAGAAATGAATGCAATGACCTATCCACTTAGAAATGGTTTGCTTTGAAATGGCCTTCCCCTCTGCCCCTGCAGCAAATGTCACCAGCAGCTGTACAGATTTCCTGAGAGGCTTAGTCCTGTCCAAGTAAAATCTAAGTTGTCTGCATGTCCAAGGAGTGCAGTATTCGTTCCTCTTTGTTCTGTGGATTAGAAAAGAAGGTTGGCAAATGAATGGACTGATTAAGGGCCACACTGATTACCGCATTGGGCATAAATGAGGGATTGGTCCTGAGGGACACCCTGTCCGCATGAAAGATGATGAAAGGCCCCACGGCCATGAGGGCCTGTAATTCAGAAACCCTTCTTGCTGAAGTGATGGCTAGAAGGAAGGCTGTTTTCCAAGAAAGGAATTTCAACTCTGCATTTGCAGCTGGCTCAAAGGGAGGAAGAGTGAGCTTTTTCCAATAAAAAAGTTAAGGTCCCAGGCCTGGAGTAGGGGATCTCCTGGGTGGTCTTAAGTTTTTGGTCCCTCTGAGGAATTGCTTCAGCAGCAAACGAGAGAAGAGGGGTGGTTCTGTGTTGTAATATGCTGAAATGGCTGAGCATTTTGATGGAATAAAAGGAAAGGCCCTTCTGAAGCATCTCAGTTAATTATTGAAGAATATAGGGTAAATTGGGTACTGCTGTGCCCATCCCCTGCGTTTGGCTCCAGGAACAGAATCATTTCCATTTTTCAGCATAGGATTTTCTAGTACTAGACCTTCTTGCCTCCAGAATCACATCCATCACTTGCTTACTGAGGGATGGTAATGGAGAGGTCAGGTAATTAGCCAGGCTGCAAGGTTCAGGGTTTGAAGCTGTGGGTGCAGAATCTGGCCCTCCTGCTGGGACAGCAGGGCAGGGGTCTGAGGCAGGTGCCAGCAGTGACACACTGTGCAAGAGGGGGTACCAGTGTTGGCGAGGCCAGTCCAGTGCAATCAGTATTGTCCTTGGTTTGTCCTGTTTGATCTTTAATAGCACTTTGGAAAGGAGAGGCAGAGGGAGAAAGGCATAAACTGATAGGTTTTTCCAGGTGAAGGACAGGGCATCCACTTTCCATGCTTGTTTGTGAGGAGTCCTTGTGCAGAATTTGTCCAATTGGTAGTTCTGAGGGGAGGCAAACAGGTCTATCTCTGGGCTCCCCCATTTGTTTCTCAACTTGTTGAATATCTTTGGTTTCAGTTTCCACTCGTGTGGGTCCATAATATTTCTTCTTAGGTCATCTGCCAGTGTATTTAGCTTTCCTAGCAGGAACTGAGCCTGTAGGTGCACTTGGTAGCTCAAGGCTGTGTTCCACAGAGACATGGCTAGTCTGCAGAGAGGGTATGAGTGGGTTCCCACTTGCTTGTTTATGTACCACATAACAGTGGTGTCCATCTTTACCAATAATTGTCCTGGAAGAATTGGTTCTTGAAGGCTGTCAGAGCATTCTGTACAGCTAACATTTCTTTTTGATTGCTATGCAGGTGCATTTGACTTGGGCTCCATTTGCCCTGAATGCACTGCCCTGCCAATTGAGCCCCCCATGCATAGTCTGATGCATCTGTTGTTAGGGTTTGGGCGGCAGGGGGTAGAGTGAATGACAGTCCTTTGTTTTGGTGTCAGACCTCTGCCCACCAAAGGAACTCTATCTTTAGACAAGGTGTGATAAGAATCATTGATTCTAGAGCCTGAGAATGTTGACACCATAGGCTTTTTAGATATCATTGTAGTTTCCTCATATGCAGTCTTGCATATGGAATTAGCATGCAAGAGGCCATGAACCCCAGTGCTTGCAGTATTTTCCTTGCAGATAGCTAGGTCTTTGTGGCCAGTAGATTGAAGTAGGCTGTTAAATGAACTTGTTTCTCTGGCGTGAGGTAGGCCATCTGGGAAGGTTGTATTCAAGCTTGCTCCCAGAAATACAATTTGTTGGCGGGGTACAAGATTTGATTTCTTTTCGTTTATGATGTACTCCAGAGAAGTTAGCAATTTCTTTACAAATGCCAGATAATTTAATAGTATGTCCTGGCTTTCTGCCTGAATTAGACAATCGTCCAGGTATGGGTGTATTTGAATATTTCTTTGCCTGCAAAATGCAATGACTGGAGCTAGGCACTTTGTGAATACCCTGGGTGCAGTAGATAAGCCAAAGGGCAGTGCAGAGAACTGATAGTGCATGTAGCCTGCTCTGAAGCGTAGGTATCTTCTGCAAGATTCCCTTATTGGGATGTGCAGGTAGGCTTCCTTTAAATCTAGTTTTGCCAACCAGGCATTTTTGCCTAGCATGAGAAGCAGCTGATGAAGCGTTAGCATCTTGAATTTTGGGATTAACAAAAATGTGTTTAGGATAGACAGGTCCAGGATAGGATGCCAGGCATTCTCTTTCCTGGGTACCAGGAAAAGTCTTGAGTAAAAACCTTGCCCCCACTCTTCTTCTGGGACAGGTTGAATAGCCCTGATGCTTAAAAGAGAGAGAGAACCTGCTTTTGAGCCTCTGCCCACTGATTTGGGGGTAGGTGTGGCCAAACATTTGGGGTTGGTAAGGAGTGGAAGTGGAATCTGTATCCTTGGGAAACTATATTTAGAACCCATTTGTCCTGGGTAATGAGTTCCCAATTTTTTGCATGCAGGGCGATCTTTCCCCCTAAAGGAACAGTCAGTTGAGCAGGGCTTGGAAGGTTTAAAGTTAAGTCATTGAGACAGTTTACCATAGGGTGGAGTCTTACTACTCCCTGCTTTGGAAGTGGGAGCCCCCCACTGCTTAGTCCTGTGAGCACCCGAGGACTGAAGCCTGGGTCTTCTGCTGGTTCTGGGTTTGGACTGAAAAGGCCTGGAAGAGGCAGGAAAGGACCAATTCCTAGAGGGCCAATGCCTACTAAATCTGGGAGGCTGTACTTGCAGGAAATCTTTAACAGTTTGCATAGATTTAGCTTTTTCCTCCATCTTTTTAAGTACTTCTTCTTTGTTGCCAAACAGGTGGTCTTGGTTTAAGGGAGCATCCAGTAATATGATCTGGCAAAGATTGCTCCTTAAGCCAAGCATGCCTTGTAAGTACAGACCCAGTGACAGCAGCCCTGCAAGATGCCTCTAATGAATCAAAACCACATTGCAAAGTATGTTTTCCCACTTGTTCAGCAGAATGCATTAAATCCTGTAATTTTTTATTTTCAACAGAGTCAGGAATCAACATCATTTTCTGTTTAAGATCTCCAATAATTTGCTGCTGATACTTTATGAAACTGGCAGTTTAAGGCCCTAATGGCTAACTTTGCAGAAGTGTATACCTTCTTACTCCATCTATCCAGCACGCTGTAATCTCTATCAGAGGGGGTAGGATTTTTGGCAGTACTAGCCTTAATGCCCTTGGGTCCCTGTGAAATGGTCTCAGGATCCGCAGTAGGATTTTTAAAGAGGAACTTGTGAGAGTCAGGAACCCTGTAATAACTATCAGGTTTTCTGGGAGCAGGTGGTAAAGTGTCAGGGGCCAGGCTAGATAGAAGGCATCATCTACAATGTCCAGTACAGGAGGGATAGCTAAAGGCCTGTGTTGAGGCAGGAGTAAGAATTTCCTAAGCCTCTTTTTGGAATCAGAGTAATCCTGGCTTTCATAGCGGAAATGCTCCCTAGGAGTATGCAAGGTTTCACCAAAAGAGAAATCCTCTGGAGGGGAAGCAGAGGGAATGGAGACCTCTGCATTAGAATCCTCATAGGTAGATAAGTGCAAATCCTGGTCATCAGAAAAAAACAGAAATTTCAGAATCCTGATCAGAAGAATCAGAAGGAAAATCAGTTCTAGTCTCTCAGAGGGAATAGGGTGGCTTCCCCTGATTAGAGTAATAAGGTCTTCAGCCATTCTTATCATTTGTTTTTTTAGGTATAGGGGCCTGACCATGCAGTCTGGGCGTCAGTTTTCTGGGCATGGATCGAGTTTTAGGCCTTGAAGAAGGAGATGGCATTGGTTTAATATACCAGTCAGTAGTCAATATAAAGGTGCAGGTACTCCATGACTATCGAAGCCAGCCATCAACCAAAAAAGCAAAAATCAATAAAAAATTTTTATACTTGAACAGCAAAAGTTTATTCCATGGGTTCTTTTGCTGTTCAAGTATAAACATTTTTTTATTGATTTTTGCTTTTTTGGTTGATGGTTGGCTTCGATAGTCGTGGAGTACCTGCACCTTGATATTGACATTTTTTTGTTTGGGGACATAGCAGGTACCTTACCCTGAGAGATCTCTGTTTATTTATCATACAAGTCAGTAGGCCTGAATAAACCCTCAGAAGCCGGTGCCTGCACAGTGGCTCCGGACCCATCCAAGGTAGAGACATCTGCAGGTTCCTCAGTCGAAGAAGCATCTTGCAGCATACCGGACTCCGAATGGGTCTCAGTAGAGGCCTGTGAATCTGAAGTAGCGGGTATCAGGGGCTGCAAAAGCGCCTCACTGAGTACTGGTGAACTGGCAGCTAGCTTAGGAGAAGCGTTGTCTGCTTTGGACCTATGCGGTCTATCTCTGTCTTTATCTTTGCATTTTTTCAGAATGTCGGTAGTCAGGTGGCTTACCAAAGCCATTTCTGGATAATTGAACTGAGTACCAAAATATTTAGATGCCAAAATGAACCAACGACGAATGGTACAAAGTTTGAATAAGGCACAAAACCGACAGCGAGGTACGTTGTGGTCTGGGCCTAGATAAGGAATGCAGTACGAATGAAAATCTTTGTGTGGTATTTGCTTTCCACAAGAAATACAATTGTTAACTTTTACTGACATTGGTTTAGAGCAAGAAAAAGCTTTCCCAATAGAGTACTTAGCTTAATTGAAGACTTTGGACCTGAAACTCGAAAACGAAAATTTCAGGAGTCGGCCGACCAGCATTTGCGAACTGCTTCTGCTTTGGACACTGCATGACAAGAAAGACTGATGAAATCGCATTGGCTGCATGCTTTAAACCCCTGACTACCTGACGTCATGGAAGGTAAGACAGCAACCAATGCAGGACCCAAGACTTTGATAATCAGGCCGACTGAGAGCTACCTGCAAGCAGATAACCCAAATGTGATGACTGCAACAGTGAAACACGAAGAACATCAATAGAGTCTGACCCTCTCACTGTTGGAACTAAACTAAAAAAATTCTCCAAAACAAAGTGTAATCTCTTATGAGATGATACTACTAGTTTCATAACCCCTACCCCTAGTGATGGCAAGGATACCTACGCCTTGTATAAACACCTCCACAGTTGCATTGACTTAGCTGTACCCGATAGGATCAAATTAAGTTCCTCATGTAAGAACAAGCATGTTTGGTATACATCCGCCATAAACGGGCTGTATAACAGGAGAAAGAAACTACTATCCAAAAGCAGTAGAGATGGTCTCCTTAACTCAAAAGGCTCCCTTATTGGACTAAATTAGCAAATCGCCTAGTGAAAAAATCCAAAGCAGACTATGAACCTAAGTTGGCCTCCCTAGCCAAGGGTAACCACAAGGCATTCTTTGGCTACATCCACAACCTTAAAAGAAAATCCCAGATTTGCACTGGACTTGTAAATGGCACAACATATACTAAACCTGATGATATTGCTAACCTGCTGGCAGATAAATTCAGTGAGAACTTCTTCCCCCTGTCACAGCCCAATATACCACAAAACAATGCTCCCACATGTTCTCTCCCAGAAATCTCTAAGGAACAGATCATTAATACCCTTTCCAAGGCAAAACATGGCCTCTGTGACACCAGGCAACATCCCTGTCTGCATCCTAAATTGCTTAAAGCAGGAGCTAACTGCACCTCTGAGTACTCTTTAACCGCAATCTAAGCACTGGGCATGTTCCTGCATATTTGAAAACTGCCACTGTCATCCCCTTCCACAAAATGGGCTCCTCTGCTGACCAAGGGAATTTCAGACCAATAAGTCTGACCAGCCTCATATGCAAGGCCATGGAGAGAGAATCATCATGGACCTCATCAGCAAGGATGTAGGTGACCTCCAATCACTATACCCATCCCAGTTTGGTTTCATCAAAGGGAGATTGTGCCTACTGAACTTGGTTGGTGGACTTAGTCACCAAAATCCTGGATGAAAACAAAACTGTGCATCCTGCCTATTTAGGCCTAGTGAAGGCCTTTGACACCATTCCCCACTCAGACATCCATTGATAAATTTACCCAGCTGAATGTAAACCAGTATATAGTTAGGTGGCTTGCTAACTGACTGACCAATAGAGAGCACACAGTTAAAATAGGGGACTGTTCATCAAACTCCAGACCAGTAACCAGTGGAGTACCACAGAGCTCAGTGCTGGGGCCCCTATTGTTTGGAATTTACTTTTCAGAAGTACAGGCCAAAACAAAAGGTGCGTGGCTAACAAAGTTTGCAGATGACTGCAAGCATGGCAGGATCATTGAATCCCCTAGTGACACTGTTACCCTTCAGGAAGCTCTTACTCAAACCAGCGATTAGTGCCAGAGTCACAGGCTCAAGCTAAATGTTAAAAAGTGCATCATCATCCCCTTCGGCAAGGCAGACATCCCTGCAAAGTACCACACTAACAACACCACCTTAAGCACCCAATCTGTGGTAAGAGATATGGGCACACAGGTTGACAGCAACCTCACCTTCAACCATCATGCTTCTGCAGTGGTGAGGAGGTCCTTTTACATTGCCCATGTGATCAATAAGGGCATTGCCTCTAGGAAAAAAAAGGTTATAACTCCCTATACTCCTCCCTTATTAGATCAGTTATAAAATGCAATGCGCCCTTTGGTATGTACCTCGCCAGGCACCTCCAACAATTGGAGAGATGTCAGAGGTACCTTACAAAGAAAACATAAGGTATCCAACACCCGTCCTATGCCAATACACTAAAATCTCTGTCACTATATTCTGTGTCCTACAGACTACTCAGGGGTGACCTTTGCCCAGCCTGTAAGGCAACTGCAGACCCTACCCTGATGGAAATGCTACACATTAGCAAGGCAAATGGTACTCACTGCACCCACTCTAGTGACCTCAACATGAGAAGTGATATTAACAGGACCTCCTGGAGAGACAGATCTCCCAAAGGCTAGCCTACTCTGGAATAAGCTGCCAGTCCTAGTAAAACAGAGACCTTCACTGACCATCTTCAAGTATAATCTGGATAATTGGATAGGGAAATCACAAATTCATCCCTGGAGTTTTGCCTGCGTACCTCCTGGACAGAAACGGCTGGTGTTAGTCAGGTCTACTAATGGCACCATTAAAAGAGGGAAAAAGCTTGGCTAGGCTTGTAAGGGCCTCAGGGGCATTAGCTTAGTAACCTGCTAGGATCTTATGTGAAAAATAATGTTAAATATTCCCTCTTCTCTTTCATTTTCCTTTTCTTTTTTTTTATGCTGGCACTAGACGTTACAAGTTCAGACATTTTTGTTGGGAGACGGTGTAACATTTTGAGCAAAAATGGAGCTAATAAAAATTTATATATTGTATAAACTTAAAAAAATTAATGAAAGAAAACAAATTCTTGGAAGCAATTATAGCTAGATATTTTGTTTTGCTTTAGTGCTTCAATATTTTTATCTCCAGTACATATAAAACAAATGTTGCAAATGTTGTTTTTAACTGCTTGGGAAACTGTCAGTAATCTATGTGGATATAACTTTATAAACCAGCATTATTGGTCCCCCTTTTTCCCATTTTTTTTAGTTGTGATCAAGTGTCACATCAGCTGTCTATGCCTCCATCTTCATTCAGTATCACTGTTTTACCTTTTTCAGCCATCATTCTTGACTGCTACAAGTCTTCTTTCATGCATTTCATCCATAAATCACTAGGTTGAAGATCCTCATTTCCTCTTGCCTTCTTCCTGTCTCTTACAAGTTTTCTTCACCAGCTCATCTTTTGTTTGCATGCATGTGTACCCAAACCACTGAAATCTGTTCTCTCTTCCCTTCTATGCAGTTGGAGATAGTTTGGCTTCTGCACTGGTGTCATTTCTTACCTGTCCCATTGTGTGCATCCTAGCATCTATTTCAATCACCTCTAGATGCCTGAATTGCTCTGTCTTCAGTGCCCAGGTTTCTGTGTCATAAAGAAGCTCTGGTCATATCACTGCTTTGTACACCTTACTTTTCAGTTTGGCATTCTTCTGTCACACACTACCCTTGACACTCGTCAATTTGCAGTAGCACCACTGATTCTGTTTTTGTCCTCCTCATTCAGACTTCTCTTCTCCTCAGCCACTTCTCTCAGATACTTGAAGCTGTTATAGTGCTATATCAGTTTTCATTTTTTTCTGATATTCCTCATTTGCTGCCATGGTAACTGGCTTGTCTGTTCTCCATTTCAACCCATTTGCCTTCAGTTTTGTATTCCAGTCCCCTTTCACTTGCTTAAGGCCCTGTTCTTTCTATCCTTATCAAATAGGCAAGGAAAGCTGATCAGAGTGCTTGCTACCCACACACCAAATCTGTTCCAAGGACAGGAAAATGTTAATGCAGGCCATATGAACCTCATATTCTCTCACTAATCCCTACACCTTCAAGGAATTCAAAATCTAGCAAACTAATGCCCGCCAACTTGAAAAGTAATTTAGCTGGGGAAAAACTGTCAAGCAGAGGGATAGTCAAAAAAAATTAAATGCTAGCACTACAGATCCCAGTGCAAATATATTAATTCTGCAGAAAATAAAAAAGAAATTGTACAAAACAAAATTTAGGACTGTGGCACACACAGTAATAAAAGCAGTAAACTCTCAAATTTAAGTACTTTACCTGATTAGGAACCATAAAAGCCATCCAGTAAGGTAAATATAAACTCTCCCAAAAGAAAATGAAGCAGTTTAGAAAGAAACATAACATGAAATGATGAAAAAAAAAAGAAAAAAGTCCTCATTAACAAAAAGCAGCCACTCTAAGCCAGGAGACAAATCTTTGTATGTCTGTCTCTGTCTCTCTCTCACACACACACACAAGAAAAAATAATTCAGGCATTCTTTGACCGAAGAGGTAAATCTGAAAATGCAGTGCACAAAAGTAAAACACTGCTTGAATACAAAATGTAATAAGAAAGAATTCCCTCAGTGGATCCTACTACAGAACCACCATAGAAAAAACACAAAAGCTGGATATGAAAACTGCTCCTACCCAGTCGGTGTTGAAGTCAAAATCGTCTTCTTTGGATCCTAACCTCTCAGATTCAAAGCCTTAACAAAAACATGATATTCTCCTTGCATAGACACATTACCGTCTTGAGTACCTTCCCCGATTTTAGAATCCCACCTGCGCTCCAGATCTCCATCAGTAGCATCATCTTATTTTTCCAGAAGTCTGAGCAAGGCTGATCTGGACAGAATGATGAAGATGTTCTTTGTGTTTCACTGTTGCAGTCATCACATTTGGGTTATCCCTGCCAGGGTAGCCCTCGGCTGGCCCGAATACCAGAGGCTTAGTATTTCTGTGTCAGTTCCTGTCTCTTCAGGAGTATAAAGTAAGGCAAGCAACCCCATTACATCAGTCTTTCTTGCAGCAGAGCCTGAAGCAGAAGCAGTTTGCATGAGTGCCAGTCAGCTGCTACCTGAGTTTCATCTTCCGAATTGAAGTTGAAGTCTTCTAAAGCTAAGTAACCCTTGAGGATCCTTTTTTTGCACTAACCAATGTCAGAAAAAGTTAAAAATTGTCTTGCCTGTGGAAAGCAAATACCACACTGAGACTTTCATTCTTACTGCGTCACTTGCTTAGCACAGACCACAACGTCCTCCGCTGTCACTTCTGTGCTTTGTTCAACACTAGAACTATACATCGTCAGGCCCTTATTGTAGCTAGATATTTTTGCTTACAGTCCTTGAATTCTGATATGGCTTTGGTAAACCATCCAACAGCAGATCATCTGAAAAAAGTTCAAGATAAAGACAGAGACAGACCACAGAGGTCCAAACCTACCAACGACGCTTCCGTTAAGCTAGTCATCAGTTCTCCGGTCCTCAGTAATGCGCTTTTGCAGCCACTGATGCCTGCTTCTGTGGATTCGCAGGCCGCTACTGAGACCCTATCAGAGTCCGGTATGCTGCAAAACTTTTCTTCGACTAAGGATCCTGCGGTTGTCTCTCCCTTGGATGAGTCCGGAGCTGCTGAGCAGGCACCGGCTTCTGAGGAAGTCCTTCGCCCTACCGATTCTCAACACAAACTGATGACTTCTTTCATGTCTACCGTTCTTTCAAAAACTAAAAAGTTTTTTAGGCCCAGGGTACGAACCACACCCAAGAAACTGATGACCCAATCTCAGGCACCTGCTTCCTTGCCTCAGTCTCAAACGCTTAAAATGGCAGAAGACCTTATCATGCTGATCAGGGGAAGTCAAGCTACCCCTTCCAAAAGAAAAAGCGATCTGTCCCCTGTAGTTTTGTCTGAACAGGAGTCTGATGACTCTGATGCATCTGAATATGAAGACATACAACCCCTCTCTGCTTATGAGGATTCTGATGCAGAGGATTCTATTCCTTCAGCCTCTCCCCAGAGGTCTTTTCCTTCGGGGAAACCCTTCATACCTTAAGGAAGCATTTCCTATGGGAAAGTCAGGACTACCCTCAGTCTAAAAAGAGACTCAGGGAATTCTTAGCTCTTCCACACCACAGATCCCTGGCCATTCCCCCAGTATTAGATGTTGTGGAGGATGTTTTCCTGGAATCCAGTTTGACTCGTGACACCCCCCCCCCTGCACCCAGAAAACCAGATAGGTATTACAGAGTCCCTGACTCACAAATTTCTTTTTAAAAATCCTACTGCTGACCCTGAGGTAATTTCTCAAGGTCCTAAAGGAATTAAAAGCAACCTCTGCTAAGAATCCCACTCCCTCAGATAGGGATTCCCAAGCACTTAGATGGGGGTAAGAAAATATATACCTCTGCTACTCTTGCTATCAGAGCACTAAATTGCCAGTTCCATATGCTAAAATTTCAGCAACATACCCTGGAACTCCTCAAATAAAAAATGTCTTCCTTTCCTGATTGTGCAGAATCTAAAGAGTTACAAGTGTTAATGCATTCTGCAAGTCAAGTAACTAAACACACCTTGCACTGTGGTTTTGATGCCCTAGAAGCTTCTTGCAGGGCAGCAGTCACTGGTTCTGTCCTTATAAGGCATGCATGGCTTAAGGAACAGCCCTTGCCAGACCATGTTAAATCTAAATTGTTGGATGCCCCTTGCACAAAGACAACTTATTTGGCACTAAGGCAGAAGAGGTCTTAAAAAAGATAAAAGAAAAAGCAAAAACTATGCAAACAGATAAGGATTTCTTACAGGTCCAGTCACCCAGGTTCAGCAGGCATTGTCCCTCCCAGCACTGGTTCTTTCCTGCTCCCACCAGATCAGTTCAGCCTAGACCACGGGAAAGCAGACCTACCAGACAGCAGCCACAGGGAATGCAGAGATCTAAACAGTGGACTTCCTCCACTTCAAAAACAGGGAGTTCTAAGCCAACCCCTTATGGTAAGAACTCACAATGACTCTCCTCCCCCACCCCTCCCTCTGCCCACCTTCACTTACCCCTAGGAGGAAAACTCTCCTTTCACGCAAGAACCTGGGCCACCATTACCAACGACCGCTGGTAGTGTACCAGGGATACAAATTTTCTTTCCACACCTGTCCAACTCCAAAAGGGTTCCCATATCTACCTCCAAACCAGTGGGCAGAGGCACAAAAGCTAGTCCTTTCCCTGCTCTCTGTGAGGGCAATAGAGCACATTCCCGCAGAACAGAAAGGCCAAGCTTTCTACTCCAGACATTTTCTGGTACCCAAAAAAGAGGGCACCTGGTGCCCCATCCTCAATCTATCCATTCTAAAAACCTTCCTGGCGATACCATATTTTAAAATGCTCACCCTCCAGCAGCTGCTACTCATGCTCTCCAAGGATGCTTGGCTAGCCACCCTAGACCTACAAGTGGCCTACCTCCACATTCCTATCAGGGAATCATTCAGGAAATATCTCCGTTTCAGGGCAGGATCTCTGCACTTTCAGTTCTCTGCACTTCCCTTTGGCTTATCTACTGCTCCCAGAGTTTTCACAAAATGTCTGGCTACGGCCATTTCCTTTATTTTCTTTTAGCTTCTCTAAATTTCTTCTTTGTTGACATCTAGGCAATGCTCTAGCTATTGCCATTAACTGAAATTTACCCAAAAAGACAAAATCACTGGCTTTCTTTTCGGAGTTTGTTTTCATATTCAGTCTGGCAATGCTAGTAAAGGTAGTGGCACTGACACTGGTGGTTAGCACAGTGAGGACAAGTTTGATTTTGTGGCTGTTGGTGCTGGTGAGTCAGACCTTCAGTTTGGTGTTAGTATTCTCTTTGCCAAATATGCTGTTGATGTTGACTTTGGTTCTGGTGTAGCAGGCACTCATGCAACAGCTAGCCAAGATACCTACCTCATCTTAACAGTATAGACTGAAAATCAGCTTCTTCCTAAGCCTGTGAACTGTCATACCTATTGAGCAACAGGGCAGAGGGATCCAAGGATATCTGCAGTGTTTCTCATAGATGGGGCAGTCATTCTTTTTCATCTTTATACTTATCACCTATGAAGGTCACTGGAAAGCACATGCACACAAAGTTCCTTAGAGTTTTCCATGACTTACTGACAGTGAAGGTGAGGATGACACTATTTCCTCTTCATCTCTCAAAAAATGACCCCCAGATTTGGGGAACTCTTAGAATTGAGATAGAAAGGGTGATGACCCAGTGTACTCTCTGCAGGGAGCATTACAGGAGGCCTTTTGGTCTACCCAGCAGTCATCTTTAGTGTTTCCCATACTGGTACTGGTGTTAATGGTCATCACCAATGTACTTTGAGAAGACTGAGATGCACCAGTCTCAAGGAAGCTAGAATGGATTTCCCTGCCTACTAAGCACTGGAGTTGCTGGTTGGAGACTTCTAAGCATGATTCCATCATTGCAGTAGAAGCCTTTAGAAGGACTGCAACCCCCCCCCCCCGAGCCCACAACTTTGTCTGCCTAATTAGAAGTCTAGGGTTATGGACTGTTTTGAGAAGTGTTTGTGCTCTGTCGACTTAGTTTGAGGGCCATAATCTGTCTTTCATTCATTATAGAATTCTAACGAGACCTCATCAGTAAAATGAACTTGTGACTGGACCAGCTGCCAGACAGATATTTAAAGTAGAAGGTGCAGTCCCACTTGGCAGCTATGTCAACCATTTCAAACCTCACCAAGAGACTTGTCTGCAACTGTGCTGAAGAATTGGCCTGAAATGTACTCTGTGGTAGTGCCATATGGTGGCATACCTGGCTCGGCTCGCAAGACTTCATAAGTGGCATTTACATTCACCTTTTGTGGACCCCACCTTTTTAGGCCCTGATATTAAAACTCTCATACAGGACACTGACAAATAAGGCAATACTCTCATAGCTATTGTTCTGTGCATCTTTTCCCAGATGCAGGGAGTCCCTGCCAGTTACGGTTTCAGTATGGTCAGCAGCAGCAATCTAGCATTGTGGGAGAAAAACAGGACTGTAAGATAATGCTGTCCACAGTGAAGGCCATATTTCACCTTTCAGGTGTCCAGCAGCAAAAATCCTGAGTCCTTGCCTGACTATCCTGCTCTGGAAGTTGGCAGGGTCATGTGTGCCTCTATGTTGTGTGGTTGGCCACCAGTCAAGACATGTGAGAAAAGACGGTAATATCCAGAGGGTGTACTATTCCCTTCCACATCCCCAGTCATTACTGTAGTCATGCATATACCTCTTCATCAGAAAGTTACAGCAGGGAAAGCGATACTAAATCAGATAGCCGAAAGAGCCACCCAGGAAGTTATGTCAGACTAGAAAGGATGAAGGCATAACTCCAGGCTCATTTTAGGTCCACTTTAGACTTAAATAGCCTAAACATTCACAAAGAAATCCTTTGGATGAACAAGGTGCAGTCTGTCCTTGCTTGCTTAGTCCCACTCCATTAGTGGCAGTCAGTGTGAGTGCCTCTCTTTGGAGGAGACATTTCCAAGGGCAGAAAATCCAAAGTGCCTGGTCACATGTAGGGGTTAATCTGCACATTCGTATTCTAGAGTTGATAATGGTCCTCACCGTCCAAGCCTTTCGCAACTTTTTGTGCCTGGGTGCATTGGCCATCCATTTCAGCAATTTGATATATTGATATCAAAGGAATGCCCTTTTCTGCTGTTTCTGTTATGAAGCATCGTCTGGGAATAGATTGCATTGTCTGTCTACTTACTGGTTGCAAACCATGTTTCTGGAGAAGTCGGCTCATCTCTGGAAAGGCTCGGGCTCCAGTATCACCTGCTGATACCGCATGATTTGTCCCTTACCCCTCAAAAATAGCACACAAACTGTCCTGTTTTTGGAGGAAAACTTTTTGCCTCATTGACCGATGCCAAGAGTAGCAGCAGCTTTTATTTCCCCATCCCTGCAATTGGGGGAACACTCTTTAAGATGCCTTTATCCAAAAGTGGTATCACTGGAATTCTCCAGGCTTTTCCCTTATTTCCTGTGATGATGCCATCCATCCAGAAAACCAAATGACACAAGCCCCTAGTCATTCTGATGCACTTATAAAGGCCAACTTGGATTTAAGTCTCCTTGCTAATACTTCTAACTTTTAGAAAAGTTACTTGAAGTTTATCCCTTCAGGGTCCTACTGTACCATACTTCTGCTAAGCCTCCTCCATGTCTCCACTTCCTAAATCTAACCAAATGGCTTTTTGATGGCCACTAATCTTGCCTTTTTGTCCAAGATAGTGTAGAATATTAATTTTTTTCCAGAAAACTAATACCATTTGCTTAGTGTAAAATTGAGGGTAGTTTCTATGAGGAGTGGAGAAGCTACTGGGGCTAGACTGCGCACCAATATTGATAGGATTCCAGTAAGATTCCAATATTAACATGAGTCCTTGATTTGGAAATGTAGAAATGCCTGACGTCTGTTCTACACTCTGCCCATAAAAATAATACTAAATTGGAGTAAAATTGGGTACGTACATAGACTTGATATGCTTAAAATCATATAAAAATAAACACGTTAAATAAAATGTGCAGGAATCTATCTTTCAATAAATGTTTTGCTTTATTCCGCTGGAGAAACATAGGCAGATGAGTGTTTGTGTATATTACAATGTGAAACCATTTGTTTTATTTATAAAGGTACATGCGGAAACCTAGAAAAGAAAAAAATATTACATTCAGTTGATATCGTTCTTTTGGGTTTCTGCGCATTCCCATTGGGTCAGAAAACTAATACCAGAAGTAATTACAAAAACAGACTAGCTTTTATATGAGCTTCTTAATCTTTTTCCCAGCTTCTGTACTTTCTGTTTCGTATACTTTTCATGAGTGTATTCAGATACTCATTAAAGTTCATATGGTAGCTGTCTCCACCTTCCATCATTGTTTGAAAATTTTTTATCACCAAGAAAACATTCGCCTGAAACACGAATGTGATGTAAAAGAACTTGAGCAAGAGGGAGTGTATAAATATTTGGGAATTGATGAAGGATCAACAATAAGACATGAACAAATGCAAATAAACCTTGGCAAGGAATATTTTGGAAGACTGAAGTTAATACTGGAAACAGCGCTGACATCTAGGGACTAAAACCAGTTTGTTCTTCCTGTCCTAACTTAAAGTTTTGGAGTGACTGACTGGCCCCACAAGGTGTTTGATCAGATGGACAGGAAAACAAGAAGGATGCTGCATACACATCAAGTGATTTATAAAAAATCAGTGTATATCAAGACTGTATATTGTCCATTCTGAAGGAAGTATGAACCTCCTCGAAATTGATTACATGTGTAGATCTGCAACTGTAGAACTGCATACTTATCTGCTGACCTCCCAAGACCCAAGTGTAGTTAACATTTTAAAACATGAGGAGAGTAAGTCTAAGATGACTGCCCTGCTTAGTTTAGCAGAAGCATATTGGTGTCAAGCAGGAATAGAAAATCCAAACCAGAAGTAGATGAAAGTCAGGCAGCAACTGAATGTGCCAGAAAACAAAAGAAAGAGTACAAGGTAAAGGATCAGACGAGAAGGCAAGAAATGTAGAAAATGCATAAATATAGTTGCAAGTACAGAAAATTCTTAGAACGACTTCATGTTGATTTGGATCAAACGTAGGAATGGTTAAGGAAAGGTGAATTTAAACCAAAAGACAAAAGGTTAATATTGGCATCCTAATATAGTAGACTATGTACACATTGGTTTGCAAAATCCGTTGAACATGTGGGAGAAACAGACAAATGTAGGTTTTGTAAAATAAATTGGTAACAGTTGCACAACTTGCTGATTGTGATACACTAATGGCACAAGGACTGTGTACTGAGAGGTGTAATGATGTGGCAAGATTGTTGCATGGGGATTGTGCAAACATTTATTATAATGAAGTAGCTTGGAAGTATTGGAAACACGAGCCCCAAAGCATTGTTATAGAAAATGGTGAAGTTTATATCACATGGGATCACCCATTACCAACAGTTCAAAAATAGATGTGAGAAAACCAGATATAAGTAGTCCAGGGATTCTCACATGGGGTAACTGGCTAGGCTTAAAGTGGTCCACAAGGACAGTTAGCCTAGTACTAATCTATGAATCTATGAAACAAAGGACTATTCAGATTTACCCATACTTAGACGACTGCCTAATTCAGGCAGACAGCCAGGAAAAACTGTTCAAGCACCTGGCCTTTGTAAAGTCCCTACTAACCTACCTAGGGTACACAATTAATGAAAAGAAATCCAAACAGGTACCCACCCAAAGGATTACATTCCTGGGAGCAAGCCTGGACACAGCATCCCAGGTGGCATTCCTTACACCAGAAAAGCAAACTTTCCTGACAGCATACTTCTCTCAACTAGCCACTAGACCCTAGCTATCTGCAAGGAAAATCCTCCAAGCTCTGGGGTTCATGGCATCTTGCATTCTACTTATTCCAGATGCCAGACTGCATATGAGGAAACTTCAATGGTACCTAAAAAGCCTTTGATGTCAACACACTCAAGAGCTGGAGACTTATACCCATAATACCTTGCCTCAGAAAAGATTGTCTTGGGTGGGCAACAGCATGCTCCCACAACAAGGGACTACCCTTCTCACCACCCCCTGCCACCCAGACCCTCACCACAGATGCATCAGACTATGCCTGCAGTGCACACCTGGATGGCAGGTGCATACAGGCCCAATGGAGCCCACAGCAAATCCATCTGCATGTCAGCCAAAAAGAGATGATAGCTGTCCAGCACGCCTTGACAGCTTTCAAGCCCCTTTTCTCCCCAGGGGCTCTCCTGATCAAAACAGACAACACCACTGTGATGTGGTATATCAACAAGCAGGGAGGGACTCACTCCTACCCTCTATGCAGGGCTGGCCATGACCCTTTGGCACACAGCCTCTGCCAAGCAACTCCACCTGTTAGCACAATTCCTACCAGGTTCTCTAAACTCTCTGGCAGACCACTTAAGCAGAAATCTTCTGGACCCACACGAGTGGCAGCTTGACAAAAAAAACTTCACCCTAATTACTCAGAAATGGGACACCCCAAAGGTCGACCTCTTTGCCTCCCACACCAACCATCAGCTCAGCAAGTTCTGCACCAGGGAGCATCACTGTATGGCTTGGAAAGTGCATGCCCCATCCTTTCCCTGGATCAATCTATCAGTCTATGCCTTTCCTCCACTACCTCTCATCCTCAGGGTACTGCTCAGAATAATGGAGGAAAAAACAAGGGCAATTCTTATTGCTTCAGACTGGCCTCACCAGCACTGGTACCTCCTGCTGCGCAGCCTGTCCCCACTGCCACCATGGCATCTCACTCAGATTCCAACCCTCCTGACCCAGAGGGAAGGAGAATTCATGCATCACCAATTGCAGACCCTCAATTTGGCAGCTTGGCTTATTCCCTAACCCCCGATCCATCTGTCAACCTCAGTAAACCGGTTCTAGATGCTGGACAATGAGGCCAGACACCCTAGCACTAGAAAGTCTTATGCTGACAAATGGAAAAGGTTCTGCACCTGGATTCAGGCTAAGGGAGCCAATATGGCACAGCCCTCCCTCCCTCTGATCCTGGATTACTTAGCTGACCTGTTACACAGTTCTCTCTTTTTCTTCTATTAAAATTCATGCCTCTGCTATCTCTGCTCATTTCCCCACTGAGGAGCCCTTTTCTCACACCCTCTGATCAAACAGTTCCTAAGAGGGGCTAGCAACTTGAGGCCACCCAGAAGAGCACTAACCCCAGCTTGGGACCTTAACTTTGTGTTGGAAAAGCTCACCCTGCCCCCCTTTGAACCAGCCTCTTCAGCAGAGCTAAAATTTCTCTCCTGGAAGACAGCTTTCCTTCTGCTTCTAGCCATTACTTCAGCCAGAAGGGTCTCTGAGCTGCAAGCACTCATGGCTGTGGAACCCTTCATCATCATCCATGCCGACAGGGTATCCCTCAGGACTAACCCATCATTCATGCCCAAGGTGGTGTCCAGTGTGGCTCTCAACCAATCCATTCATTTGCCCACCTTTTTCCCTAACCTACAGAACAAGGGAGAAAGGATCCTGCACTCTCTAGATGTGCACAGACAGATCAGATTCTATTTAGACAGGACGAAATCCTTCAGAAAGTCTGATTAATTGCTGGTTAGCTTTGCTGCAGGCACAGAGGGCAAAGCCATCTCCAAACAAACCATTTCCAAATAGATAGCATACTGTATCCATTTCTGCTACAAGCAACATGGAAAACCTCCCCTCAAGGGGGTCAGGACTCACTCCACCAGAGCAGCCTCCACCTCTACAGCTTTCCTCAGAGTAGTCCCCACCAAGGACATCCTTCATGCTGCCACATGGACATCTGTTTACACCTTTACCAAACATTACCACCTGCCTATCTTCTCCAAATCCAAGGCAGGGTTTGCCTCTGCAGTCTTGCAGGGCATCCTAGCTAGCCCCTAGTTTCCTTGACTGCCCCCACCCATTTCCTCAGCTTTGGGAATGAACCCAAATGTGATGACTGCAACAGTGAAACATGAACATAGTACAGTTGTGTACACTTACCATAAATGTAGATGTTCGAGTGTATTCACTGTTGCAGTCCTGGTTTCCCTCCCTCCATCCCCATCTTCTTACTTCTCTTTCCTTACAAGGGACATATTGGTATTTACTTTCTACTGGTGGGGTTCTTCTACCAGGACCTGGCTCCCACTTGGGGGCGTAGGGCAAGAAAAACTGATGTAATGGTGTCGGCTGCCTTACTTTATATTACTGATGACCTGACAGTCCTGAAGCGACAGCAAGTGAAGCAGAAATACTTAAGCCTCTGGTATTCAGGTTGGCTGAGGGCTACCCTGGCAGGGATAACCCAAATGTGATGATTGCAACAGTGAATACACTCGAACATCTACATTTATGTTAAGTGTACACAACTGTACCATGACCAAAAGGAGGTAGTGTGCAAAAAAACAAGAACCAAAAAAGACCATACAATAGCACACTGGAGTCCAATATCAGATACAAAAACGGCCACACAATAAAGCCCGAGGGTCGATCACTTTATTAACCACACTAACGCTCAAAATGTACACAGCATTTCCATCTTAAGCATATAAAGATTTCTTCAGATGTATAGAATCAAAAGCAAGCGTTTCTTCTTATATACCCCTCCTCCTTAAAAATCATACAATAAAAACTTTATTAGCCTTACTTAAAAACACTTGAAAATTACAATTTCTATATAATTTAAATCTAGTAACAATAAGTAACACTTTGTAAACTGTATATTATATTCTAAAAATACATATAAATAAATCATATAAAATACTATATGACAATAGTTTATACCCAATTATGAAATACAAAAATATATGTATGTTGTCAAAGGTCTTCCCCTCCATTCCCATCTAGTGGCCAAATCGAAAATTACAATTTGTCTGCCCTAAGCTTTAAAACTGGGGCCAGAGAAATGTAGTCATTTAAGCCTGCACCTTTATTTGCTTCCAAATTTAATTGCCAAAACAATTCACAAAACTCTATAGTAGTCTCCCATGGTCCTCCCGACATCCACTTGTTCTATAACATAGAAACCATAATTTGCTGATGGACAGGAGTTAAGATGCCTATATAGAGCATTAGTCTCATCCATTTTCCTAATGTCATTCCTATGTTCATAAATACGTCTTTTCAGCTTTCTGGAAGTTTTTCCTGTATAGAAAGCCCCACAGGTGTTACATATAGCAATGTAAACCACTCCTATGGTACCACAGTTGCTATAACGTTAGTGTGGTTAATAAAGTGAGCGACCTTCAGGCTTTATTGTGTGGCCATTTTTGTATCTGATATTGGACTCCAGTGTGGTATTGTGTGGTCTTTTTTTGTACACAACTGCACTTTTCTCTTGGTGTAGATACGGATGGGAGTTCTCCTGGTTCCTAACCCTATGGGTCAGGAAATCTTGGTTTTCACTACACCACTGATCTCAACTCCTTCTCTGATCCAATCTATCATTTCAGAGCCCTTGGATCCAAGACTCCTGGGACTGTCTGGATCAGATCCCAAGATCGTACTATCTTTGTCTCTGAGACTTTCTGTGATTGCACCGGCTGTCCCAATTTCAGATCTGGGCGACTCTCGGAGCCAAGGCATCCCTGTTGGATCTGAGGTGTTATAGTCTACTCCAAAGTTGCCAAAGCTGTCTCTACCCCTCAGATTCTCTGCATTGAATAGCTCAGCTCTGAAATTTGCCTTGGGTGGATTGCCTTCAGGACAGGGGGAGCTTATGAGGTGCAACAGTGGCTTATTGGCTCCATCAGCTTCTTTCTTCCTGGAGCATTCACTTTTGAGGTGCTGGAGAGAGTGTTCTTTACTTCTGGATCCTGTATGTCTCTGTGCCTTGAGCCCCATCATTCTATGCCACAAGGACTGAAAGCCCAAAGTCTCCAGGTTACCCAGCAGGGTATTACTACTATTAACAAGTTAGACCAAGATAGCACACCACTACACCAACATATGTCAAGGCACCCCTACTAACTCCTTGGCCAAGCACACTAAGGAAATGATTGGGCACAGCATCATCACTTTTCATGTTGTTTACAGGATCCACTATGAAGACCTAGATGGCAATAGAAATGAAAGGTTAGAGAACGAATTAGAATGACAGTTTCGACTGAGAGCAGGAAAACTGCCAGGCCTGAATACCTCATTTTCTATTAACTGCATATTGAACCTTAGGAAATTGGATCATCACAATTTGTACTGAACTTGAGAGAACAACCAATATATGTATGTAGATATATGGAGATATATGTAATACATACATCCTGGATTCGTTTTTAAAAAAAGAAGAAAAAAGATTAACGATATGACCCCAACAGTCTATACAGGGTTATCTCTTATTTGGTTAAGTAACTACCAGGTGAACTCCATGTTGCCTACAAGGCACTAAATCAACCCTGGATGTTTAACAATATCTAACTAATTTTAAATGAGCAAATCATAACACTGAAACTATCAGCTATAGGAATCAGCACATGAATGTAGACCCAACCCCTGCAGGCAGAGCTGAGAAAGGTAACAACAGCATTTATCCACATCTCAAAAAAAAAACACCCAGGCTAGACCAACTGCCTCAGACCCCCTCAAACAGCTCAACAGAACAGACCACAAACTTACACAAGTACAAGCAGATAAAACCAAACTGGACACCAACCAGCACTCCACAGCAGAAGGACACTAGACAACCTACACCACAAGCTTGCCACTTACAGGACCAATACCCAACCATGTCTGGACAGATAAACACAATGGACATGCCAAAATAATAGACAAAATATGGCAGGGGAAGACAGTTCTGAAGCATCTCTGGCATCCCTCCAACACCTTCAAAAGCAGAAAAGGCTAGAGAAACCGAGAAAACAACACACACTTTGGAACCACTCCATAAAGCCACGAAACAAGACCGAATCAAAAGTCCTGAATAGAGGATTGACCTTCATAAAACACCAAAGGAGCGAGCTGTTGGAGACAATCATTGATCAGAAACTCTTTAGAAACTTAACATAAAATATTTTTTCATGGCAAAAAAAGCAACATGACAACAGCAGCCTCAATGCCCCCAGTATACCCATTATCCCAGTAAGGACACGAGAAAAAATAAACATTTTTGCCCATCTCCCAACCACACCATCACTGCTTTCAGGAACAATATGAGGCAAACATCTGGAAGATGGTGAACAAACCTACTAGGAGGAAATTTTACAATCTTAACAGAGCAGTGATCACATTCACTTTTCGTGTCATTGACAGGATTCACAATGAAGACTTGGAAGGCAATAGAAATGACAGACTGGAGAAGAAGGAATTAGAATGTCAGATTCGACTCAGAAGAGGAAAACCACCAGGTCTGACTATCTCATTTTCTGTTAACTGCATGCTGAACCTTAGGAAATTCAACCAGCATAATTTTACTGAACTTGGGAACAAGACCAGTATGTGTAATACATATACACACACACACACACATATATGGGTTCACTTCAGTTGATCAAAGTTTTAAAACTTCGAATTTCATATGGCCAAGACCATATGATCGAAGTTTTAAAACTTTGATCGTTCTGAACGGTGATCACACAGCACAGAATGGGAAATTTTCCCTTTTCCTCGCTGTAGTGTGATCTCGGAGTTGGTATATTTAAATAGCAGGGGGGTGTGGAGGGTGCAGGGGGGCTTGCCCCCCTGCAAAAACATCCAGAAAAATGTTTTTTTTTGTTTTTGTTTTTCTTTCAGGTGTTCGAAGTTTTGAAACTTTAATCATATTGTCTCGGCCATAGGAAATTTGAAGTTTTAAAACTTCGATTGTCTGAAGTAGATATATATATATATATATATATATATATATGTGTGTGTGTGTGTGTGTGTGTGTGTGTGTGTATTTTGTTATATTTCATGGGTGGATTAGTTTTTATAAAAAAGAAAATTAAAAAATATTAAAGATTAAACATATACCTGCAACAGCCTAGACAGGGGTATCTCTTACTTAGTTAAATAATCAACAAGTGAACTCCATGTCACCCACAAGGCATTGAATCAACCCAAGATCTTTAGCAATATCTAATCCATTTTAGATAAACATATCTAACACTGGAACCATCAGTTACAGGAATCAGCACATGAATGTAGACCCACCCCTACAGGCAGATCACAGGAATGTACATGAAAGCACAGCAGAGTCAGCTCCAGAAGATTGACACTCTCTTTCTGACTTTGTATTTATTTGGTAGGATTACTTACCCAGCAATCTTTATCTGCCTGTAAAATACTATTTATGAATAAACAGATGTCTTCAGACAAGAAGTAGTTTTGAGAGTCCTACCTTCATTTTTAACCATCTTTCTGTTGTGTGATACTGCAAAGGATCTTTCCACCACTATACTTAGAATGTGGTACTTCAACAGAGAAACTGCTAGTTTGTTGTAAGCCATGAGTTTCTAGACTGGTGAGGTTTTTAACAATTTTTTTTTTAATTGGTTTCCCAAACAAGGGAACATCCAAGCATATAAGAGACATACACAGTACAAATGCATATAGAAATAAGCAAGCAAATTGATTATAATACATTCTTGCTTTGATGATTAATAAATATAATCATGTATGAAAGATTTGAACACATATATGATAGGTAAGCAACCATCCTCTGTCATATATGTGCAACAGAAGAGGAGATTATCAGTCACAAAAACAAAAGATGCCTTATGAGACTGATGAGTACGCAAACATGATTCTGAAAAAAAGGGTTATTCCCCAAAGAAATGTATTGTATAATAGTTGATTTTATCTTTATTTTGTTATGTATAAATCCATAAGTAATTCATACACAAACATAAAAGAATTAATGTGCTTTTAGTACTTAATTCATACACAAACATAAAAGAATTAATGTGCTTTTAGTACTTAACTGCAGCACAATCCATATTTTGTATCTTACACCAGCTTATCTCCGTATTATCAGTAGACTACAAATGTAAACGTCATCACCACTTGATATCATTATCCTGATTGTTCACAGGTTTCTAGTACCATTTACCAGAATTTTTTTTGAATAAAGATTTAATAAAAAAATAAATAAATGTTAATGAAGATTTTACTTATGTATTACGTTATGAGCTAATTTGTCTCCATTTCCTGTATGTCTCTGTACCCTCCCTCCTACTCTCTATTTTTTATTTTAATTATGCATTACTTAGTCTTTCTTTTTTCATTTATCTCCAATTTATGTTTTAGTCTTTGTTTTTGTTTTCATTTAGCTCCCATTATGTTAATTTTTCTACAGTTCCAGAATCCCTAGGGGCAGCCCAACCATGTTCGTCCCAGGTCAAGGAATGCTCACACTCTGCCCGTCCATGTCCAGGAATGTCCAGACAGGCACAGAGAGGTGGCACTGGTCCTGTGGGTACCCTGGAATGGTGAATGAGTACAGTGTATGCAGATGTATGGGAAATACACTGCAGATCAACCTAAATTTGATTTACAAGAAATGGAAGGTAGGAGAGAATGTGAAGTTTACTGAGATAGCCTGTAGGCTTCAGGATTTGATTGAGGATGTGGTGGTGCAAGTATTGTAGAGACATCTTTGACCAGTCCAGCATGCTTTTCATCAGGTTTAAAATTCACTTCTTGGTTGGCACTGACCACTGCACCAACACAGGCTTCCACCCCCCAACATTGGCGTCACTCACTGCAAAGCCAACATGCAGTAGAAACATCTGAGGTCCTGTGGACCGGGTCTGCTCCTCTTCACTTCTATCCTTCTCTAATCCTCTCTCTTACACAGTCTAAAAACTAAAAAAAAAAAAACTAAAAAAAATAAATAAATAAGGGGTATATCCCCTACCAAAAATTTAGTACCCCTCCTCTTCTACATCCTCCAGCACAAATCTCTTGATGTGTTTCTTCTGTGCTTCATTCTTTGTCATGTCTACCCTTTTTCAGTTTTTCCTACCTTCCCCTTTCTAGTCTTTTAAAGAACCAATCAGTATGCCCGCATAAGGATGCCTCTGTAGAAAACATATAAAACACGTTTATATTTTTAGAACTTATTAAAAATATCCGAACTGTGTGCCACTGGATGTAAATGTTTGTAATGTCCATGAACAAAGTAACATTCAACCAGAATACCTGAATACTTCTGAAATTATATGAGCATTTTTGTTTTTATATAGTACTTCACATCACCAACTTTACACATTTCATGAAAATGGGCATTTGTTTTATCCAAAGTTTCTGCATTCACTTAGTATGAATAGCTTGTGATTAGTGTATTTGTATATAGGGGTACCAGTACTCTTCAAAAATAACTGCAATGAAAATGCAGATCTTGGCACTATGGATACCATCCATAATCTTTGAAGCATAAATTTTGTTAATGAGAACAAGATATGTAGGATTTAGTGGTGCCTGATGACTTCAAATCAAAGGGCGGGGGCTGCAGGAGACAGCTGAAAGGGTGGGGCTAATGGGAAGGGATGTGGTCAACTAGAAATGGGCAGAGCTGTGCTAAAAAACACGAAGACTGGGACTTTAAATACGTTGCTCTGGGTGCCAAACCATCATTATGAGTCTGGCCAAGGCAAAATGAATTGTAGAAGAAAAAAATATTTCAATGCATTGGCTTCATGACAGCTTACTCAATATCTAGATGGAAACAAAAAAGTTGCAAGGCATGAAAAAATAAATTACTTTTTAAATACACTACTGGAATGCCAGTCAAAAGCAAGTATAAAAAAACAAGCAGCACTCAAACTACTTCTCCTTGCACTGAAGTTCTAATTATAATTTATATTCAGCTTTATAAAAGTGCCAAGTAACATGCTGAAAGTAGCAATCTCTGTGATCCCCCCACTTGTAAAAATGTTTCTTAACCAAAAATGACCTCCTGCCTGACACCAACTGTCTACTGGTTTCATGGGGTAAACATGATCAAAGTAAAAAATGAACAGCAAACCATAAACAAGCTCAAGATAAATTGCTTAAAGGATTACTGCACAGGTTATGGACCACACATGATAGATTTGCATTCTGTTTAGTTTACTGGTAAAGCCTGCAAAGATGACTGCAAGTCTCCAGCAAATGTAATGAGCTTCTGAAAGTGCTGTAATCCTGTCCTTTATTACAAATACTGTCATATGCATTTCAATACATAAGGCTTATCCGCTATTTAGTTATGTAAATATTCTCTGCATGGCAACAACAAAAAGGCTTTCAATGTTGGTAATTCTTTAACAGTATGCTTATTAAAGCTTACTTGCATCTTACAGTCGCAGACAAGCTTACCTGATGGTCATTAAAGCATTGCTACTTAAAAACAGAGCAACAGGCGCTGCAACAACATGCATTTTCTGAATAAGAAGCATAAACCAACAGTATAAAAATATGACAGAAAACCAGAACATTCTGCAAAATCAAGGACAGATGAAAAGCCACTGTAGTACTTGTGTCTACCTTGGATGGGGGGGATACTCTGTACACTTATACTGCATAACTGCACCTTGCCTTGCCTGGGCACATCCAGAGTCACTACATGGGGGAGTGGGGTGTAGCAAGTATGTCACAATTTTAAATGTGTCTGGCCAATGGTGATGGCCCAGACACATTTGTCATACCTCTCGGCCTCAGAGCAAGAAATCTGAACAAAGCCATAAACGGAAGTGGGACAAAGTCCCAAAAATAAGGACAATTTTTAAATATTGCTCTTATAAACTTAGAAAGATAATAGAATAGTAGGGCTTGCATTAGTATGAATTTTCTGAATGGTATGAAATCTGAAACTCAAATGTCTGTCATTATTTTCTAACTTCAATCTTTAATGATTTGCCACTAATTTGCCAGAAAACCACAATTTTATGAAAAAAAAAGACCAAAAATGTGATGCAAAAATATAAAATAGCCACACAATACAGCTGGGAACCTGTCAAAGAAGGGACACTTTTTAATATTAGTACTTTTAACTTGAGCAGCTGACAAAATAAGAGAATCTACATGCATTTCTGAAATTAAAAGTAATCTATAACTCTGATCATTACAATTATTTATTAATTGTAAACCTTCCATGTTTTCTTCCAAATTTGCCATTTTGCAGAGGGATTATTAGGGGAGAGCAGGATTTTGAGTAAAATTGGGGACAGTTGAGAGGTTTGGATATACCTAATTCTGTAAAGCGAATTATTTGCACATACCTCTCAACCTCTTAATGCAGGAAATCTGGTCAAGGCCAAATATATTGAGGGAGCATACAAAAATTACTACAAATTGCTCTTGTATAAACTTAGTTGACAGAACAACAGGTCTTGCTTCAGCAAGCATTTTTCTGAAGAGTATGAAGTCTGAAACTCAATGTCTGTCATTATTTAATGATTTCATTCCTAAATGATTTGCCAGAAAACCACAAATATTATGAGGAACAAACAAAAATTAAGAAGCAAAAATCTGGACAGTTAAGAGGTATAGTTTAGCTGGGGCTGTCTGAGTTTGCCACCCTTCCCCCTCACAAAATCATGGTTGAATGGGGCCTCCCCCCTTCAGTTATTCCAATGTCCCATTACTTGACTATTTCACCCCATTTACCATAAACACTGTAATGTGCATACTGCTTTACTTCTAAAATGATTTGGATTTCATTTAAAAGTTTTATTTTACATTTTACAGCACAAACACTAATAGACATCTGCTAAACAAAGCAATGCAGTCGCAAAATGAAAATAGATTTAGCATTAAAACTTCTCTGCCCTTGAAACTCACATTTATTGAAACAACATTGAAACACACATTCAAAGAAAATACATCTGGTCAGTGGCAGATAAAGATGAACTTTGGACTGTTTTCAAATCATGGGCCCCTTGCACAGGAAACATACATGTGTTCTTTGATACACCTTCCTGATTCTATTAAATTATATTCCTTGTATAATACAGTACAACTGTTAGAGATTTTAAATTTATTGTTGAACATTTCCATTAAACAATGAAACAAAATGCATGCACCAATAATGACAAAAATGCCCAGTTCAGAACATTTCCATCATAAACATCTACCCAAACTTCCACAATTCACCAGTATCAGTAAATATGCACAATCTCTGCAGAAGTAAAAGTCATCTAAATAATTCCACATTAAAGAGATCTGTAACTAATGAAGAGGTTGTTGCTAGCAAACAACTTTATATTTATTTCATCTACAAATAAAGTGCATGTTGCCATTGAGGAATAAATTGCCTCTGTTACATTTAAAAAATGATAAGCTAGTAATATTGCAATAGGGAATGGATGGCAAACTGATAACATGTTCATCATTACTAAGTATTTCCATCAAAGACGACATTCTCAGGATTGCAGCATCCACCCCCTTTAAAAGTACAGCACAGTACAGTATCAGCAATGCAGCTATGTACTGTGGGAGTAGAACCCACAGCCTTCAACATCAAAAGCAATTACACTACCTGTTGTGCTATTAACAATGGAAGCAGATTCAGCATAAGCAGCATTAAACTTCACTTCAAGCTCTCAGCTCTTTGTAAAATCCACTCGACACTCAACTGTATCTCTCAACTTTGAAGCACAAGAAATCTGGAAAAAGCCAAAAATTATTGGGGGGGGGGGCAAAAGCCCAAAAACTAGGGACACATTTTAAACATGGCATGTATAATCTTGGAAAGTTGCTAGAATAAAATGCTGTGTTACCACCATGCATTTCGCTGCCAATTCTTGGACCCAGGACCCTGTGCACTACAGTCAGAGCAACATACCACTATGCCAAATCAGCTGTTTCTTGAAATACAGGTAGACTGAATCTTAAATGGCTATCATTTAGTGAATTCAATTCTCACCATAGCACTCAACCTCTTAGCACAAAAAATGTGGCCAAAGCCATTAATGGGGGAATACAGCCCCCAAAATAGAGGCACATTTCAAATATTGATCTTATAAACAGAAAATTGCTAGAATAAAAGGTTTTGTGTTACTATGTACTTTCTGAAGAATATCAAGTCTGAAATTAAAATGCCTGTCATTATTTAGTGAATTAAAAATCAAGAAAACCACAAATTTCAGAAGAACAAAAATATGAGGCAAAAAGTGGTGGTGGATAGAGAATTCAAGCTCTTGCTACCTGCTCCCAAGGTATAGGGTTTGAGTCTGTCTACCAGGTATATTTACTGAGTTCTCCCTAGCTACCAGGTATATTTAACTGGTGCATTTTACACAGACACACACACACAAAGTTTGTTGATAAAATGCTAGCCCAGCTCCGTTGCTGCAAAGTCTGTTGCATTCCGCACTAAGCCCAGTTTCCTTCCATTGCTGCAAAGTTTGCCCATTCCTGCACTAAAAAGCCCTCAAGAGCAAAGTCCTTTGCCTTCCCATGAGAGCAAGCCGCTACTCAGCCTGTAGACGTTGCAGTCTGATTCACTTCAGTCTATGCATTTGCAACTGCATAGACTTCTGGGATCTCTGCTGTTGAATGCTGTCTTCCTAATCTGGACTGTCTCATCAGCAGTCTAGATTATGTGTGCATGCTCCGGACTGGTTCACCAGCATTCTGGATATCGGGAAACGCCGGGAGCACAAATGTGCGAAGTTCTGGGACTCATGTTTGTTTTTTCTTTTCTTTTTTTTTTTTACAGCTGGTTTTCTTTTTTTTCTTTCTTTCTTTTTTACAGCTGGGGGGGGGCTACTTTTAAATACTTAGCATTTGGCTTGACCCCACTGTAAACATCTCTCTCTACCTCATCTATACAGGGAAAAGGATAACTCTCTCTCTTATTTTAGGCCAATAAATTTTTCCTTTTCTTAATAAAACCTCCAGAACAGCCATAGGTTATAGGCAATGAATATGTCCTCCCTCGGTCTCAGCATCACAAACATTATAAGTTCTTCCAGCTACTCACAAACTCTACCATCCCTTACTCCACTTAACTGCCTCATCATTCCCACTCTACCAACACACAGCTTTTATTATCACACATACACTTTATCTTCTGACTGAAATCCATCTTATTTTATGTTAAATTTTGTACATTACAAGTGTTTACTCTAAATGTTGTTACCCAATAATGGCACTTCACAAATGTGTATTTTCAGTATACTTTTGCTTTCTCTCCCTAAATGTAATTCCAGCTTTCTTCATATACTTTGGCTGAGACTGAAACTGAAAAAAAAAAAACTTTTCTAGGGAAATCTACAAATGGGGTATTAGGGAATAGAGAAAATCCTTACAAATATATTTAGTCAATCTACAAAGCAGGAGGAGAGCTTACAGAAAGCATGCCAAGCTATATTATTATGCCTGTCAAAAACTAAGCATGCCAAGCTATATTATTATTCCTGTCAAAAACAGAGGCTGATATTTGATGACTCTTCATCCAATATCCCTAATAAATCTGGATTTGAAGGGCTGATTCCATATTTAACTGACCAGGACATAATGGCTTTGTGCTGGGTTGGTCATTGGCAAGCAAATGGTGGAAAGTTGCAGCTGTTATGGAAATACAGAGCAACAAAAAATAGATGTTGATATAGTATTGTTTAATATTAAGAAAGCCTTTTTGAAACTGTGAAATCAAATTTTCTTTTTCAGCTGTTAAGGATTAAGAATTTTGGTGAATCCTTTAGGAACCTGGCAAGTAAGCTGTATACCTGTATTCTCTTTTAGGGATTTTATGAATGGGAACTTTCCCTGAGATCAGGAAAGGACTACTGTGGCAATTATCCAGTTTCTGAAATGTGGAGCCACCCAAGCATTATCAGGAGCACATCTGACAGGGTGATACTACTGTAGAAAGAAAGGGATACAAAAGCATGAGACTAAGTTGGAGAAAAAAGGGATACAAACATGGGATCAGAGAGTCAAAGCAGGGAAAGAAGGAGAATTTAAATCCTGGCTAGCTTACTACATGAGGACTTTGGAATGTCTATGACTGGTATACAAGCTAGTGAAAGTCATAGCAAAAGAGGCCCTGAATGAATGATGCAGACAGGTAGGATTTTATGTTTAGGGAAATGGAGTAATATTAAGAAAGGGAGAATGAATACAGGTTTGTGCAAAATACACTGCAAGGCTATGTAAATCTGATTTATAAGAAATGGAAGATAAGAAAGAATGTGAAGTTTACTGAGGAAGAATGGAATAAAGTGAGGAAGCATGGTCTAGGCTCTGATTCCAACAAACACGATTCATTTACAACATATACATCACATCCTTAAGACTATATAATGATGGTCAGGAAAATTATTGGAAGTGTTGGAGGTGTGCCGCAGGCAGTGAAGGCATTTTCCATGTTTTGGGAGTCTAGAAGAAGGAGAGGTGGTAGTACCTAATTACATTGATATGGTAGGTCTGCCTTACATAACTTCCAGTGCAGTCAGAATTTAGTATTTACCATAATAGCCACAGAAAGAGAAACAAAACATCATATAGTCTAGGTCTTGGCCAGCACTGTTAAACTGTTGCTAGCAAAATACTAGTAGGCCACCATGGAGTAAGGTGTAATACATTACAGGGTCTGTTCTCTACATATGTAAGAAGAATATTTCTGCCTTTCTACCAGTAATTGTATACTTGATACCATCAGTGACCATCATTCTACCTTTGTTATAAGACAGCAAAACAATACCCACAGACAATCACAATATAAGAAGGCATGCAACCTCAGCAAACTCCCAAGTATAAACTTTTATTTCCAACATTCAGCTATGTAGACTGCTGACACTACAGTGCAGCATGATGGAGGTGTTGCACTCCTGAGTGTGTCCTCCTTCAGATCAGATGTTAAACTTAGGTTTCATCTGCTTGAGTTGTTGGTAGCTCAAGTGGATGTAAAAGATCCCATGACACCTATTGAAAAGAGTAGGGTCTTTTAATTAACACAACAGAAACAAAACATTATTTACGTATTTACAAAATGTAGATATCTACACAGTTTTATATACCATCGTCATTATTATTCTTCCATAACTGTCCCTCCCACTTCTTCTACCACAACCATAATCTAATGCTTTGCTACATATCGGCCATTTTCCAAAGTTTCATTAAGTCTTTTGTCCAAATAACTCATATGACAAAAAATAAATTATTTTTTTACCTTTCTCGCATATTCTTTCTCCTTGTTTTTATAATATCCATACATAATCATATTCATATCTATATTGTTTATGTCATCATTATTCTCATAGGTTCATAGGTAGTTACTAGGCTATCGGCCCTGGGGCCTATACAAGCCCAGCCAAAAAGGTACCCTGGCTTTTGCCACCCAAGAAAATTATTTTCTTGTGCCACTGTCGAGCAGAGCCACAGAAGTGATCCCAGGGTAAATTTCCTATTTCCTGTCCAATCATCAAGGTTTTTCTTGAAGAGTGCTAATGAGGAGCTTTGTTTGATATAGATAGGTAGTTTATTTCAGAGTATGGGAAGTCTCTGGGACAGGAATCTATCCCTCCGGCATGTTCTGTTTATTGTGGTGACAAGGTTTAGGTCCCTAGAGCGTGTAGCTCAGAGGGACTGAGATTTCTTTAAGTGGAGCATGTCCAATAGCTCTGGGTTTGACATAGCTTTGTATGTTAGGCAGAGATCACCTCTGAGTAGGCGATATTCGACAGAGTAAAGCTGGAGTTTTTTGAGACAGTCTGTGTAGGGCATCTGTTTGAGGCTGGTAATCTTCTTTGTGAGGTATTTTTGCAGGCTTTTCAGTTGTTGTAGATGTCTTGTGAGGTACATACCAAAAGGGGCGTTGTACTCTATAATGGGTCTAATGAGTGATGAGTAGAGGGGAACAATGACCTCTTTTTTTTTCTGGATGAGAAACATTTTGTGATGAGATTTGCCACGTAGAAGGATTTCCTGACTACTGTGGCGATGTGATTATCAAAGAAGAGACTAATGTCCACCTGTGTCCCAAGGTCTCTTATCACACTTTCAGTGTTAAGTATACTACCGCCTATGTTGTAGTTCATGGGTACAGAGTTTTTACCAAAGGGGATGACAGTGCACTTTTTAGCATTGAGCTTGAGGCCATGGCTTTGACACCAGGTATCTGTCTTAGTGAGGCCCTTTTGTAGGATGTCCACATCGTTAGGAGTTTCGATTATGGCTCCTAGTTTGCAGTCATCTGCAAACTTCATTAGCCAAAGACCTTCTGTGTTAACCTGTACTTCAGAGAAGTAGATACCAAACAGGAGAGGAACCAGGACTGAATCCTGTGGTACTCCACTTGTCACTGGTCTGAAGTCGGATTTGGAGTCTGCTACTTTCACAGTGTGGGATCTGTCAGTGAGCCAGTTGGCAACCCATCTTGTGACACAGGGATTTATACCTAGTTTAGTGAGTTTATCTATAATTCTAGAGTGGGGGATGGTGTTGAAAGCCTTGGCAAGATCTAGATAGGCTGTGTGAACCACCGTACCCTTGTCTACAGCTTTGGTGACTGCTTCAAAGAGGTCTATCAGGTTTAGGAGACATGATCTGCCTTTTACAAACCTGAACTGGTTGGGGTCCAGAGTTTGGAGATTACCAATGTCTTTGTTTATAAGTTCCATGATGATACGTTCCATGGCCTTGCAGACCAGGCTTGTCAGGCTAATGGGGCGGTAGTTCTCGGGGTCTGTGGTGGCTCCCCCCTTGTGGAGTGGGATAATCGTCGCTGTGCGCCATTCAGCAGGCACAAAGCCTGAGGTGAGGCTATGATTGAACATGGTACTTAGGTGGGGTGCCAGTTCATTCTGTAGTTCGTGTAGAACACAGCCTGGGATGTTGTCTGGTCCCATGGATGCTGTGTTCTTGACTTTGGAGAGTGCAGTTTTTACCTGTGCAGCCATGATTACAGGAACTTTGCATTCTTCCGGTAAAGAGATGGGCTCTTTAGGGGGTGAGAGGGGGGTAAAGTTAGCACTGAACCTATCTGCCAGGATGTTGGCAATATCAGTTGGGCCTGTATATTTAGTGCAATTGTGCTGTAACTCAGACCAGATCTGAGTGTTACCATTGAGATTCTTGACATAGCTATAGCTATACACAACTTTTTCCAAAGTTTAACCACTATTTTACATTTAAAAAAAAAGTCTCTGTTGTCCTTTCCTTCCCACAAAATAAACACATTTTTTCAACTTTCTTTTCTATGACATATTACCAGTCTTCATAGGAAATCCTGACACACTACAGTCTTATCACACCACCTTTTCCTCACTTTAATGACTTTTAACACTTCTGGTAAATTTTCCCATAGCTTTACATAATAATATTGTATCTGATGTCAGCTTTCATTCTATCCTCAACTGTTTGGTTTGGATCTGATCTGCTGATCTGACTCAGCTGTTATTAAAGCTCATGATAACCAAATAGCTCTCGAGCTTCTCCCTTACCCACAGTGCACCAACACCTAACATACCCCAGATCCTGTTTGCCGCTTTTCATGAAAATACATGGTCAGCCTTAGCTCTGAGTTTTGCAGATAAGTGCTAGTTTTTTTTTTTTTGCAGTGATATCTTTCTTATAACTTCTTATTTTTTACTTATTTACTTATTCCTTTACCCTCATACAATATTGTATATCTCTTTTACCATTGTTGGTAATTCTTCTCTCCTCTCTTTCCTGTATATACTTGGTTGTAACGCTATTATCATTAGTATTTTCTGACTTCTTTTTCTTAGCTTTCTCCTCATATTAAAAAAAAAAAAACTTTCCTTTTTCTTAGTTTTTTTTTTTTTTACTTTTGTTGTTAAAATGGCTGGAAAGGGTCTTTCCAGCTTCAAAAAGTATTTAAAGTGTGGGCACAAGTTGCCTCTCCCTGGTGCCCACATTCTTTGTGCTTATTGCCTAGGCCCAAAGCACCTTCAGGAGGATTGTTCATTTTGCCACAACTTCATTCCCAGAGCTTTAGTGGACAGAAAAAACAGACTTGTCCTGAAAGGCTTGTTGCCATCATCCTTTGGTGAAGCTGTCACTGGTGTTCAGACCCCCAAGACTAAAGCTAAGGAATCTAAATCTCTGTCTCTAATGGCTTCCACTTCCTCAACCCCAATTTCAGAGTCTTCTAGGAAGAGATCTAAATTGAATCCGAGGCGATCCTAAAGTTCTTTTCCTTCAGATATTAATGGATCCTATGACTTCAGATCTGATGAAGAAACCTATGGATCCTACATTCTTGGGTGCCGTGGTTCTTCGAAGGACTAGGTAATACCCTTCTCTTGATCCTGTGCCTTCAAGGGATCCATCATCATTTTTAGAAAGATGCCTATCAAAGTCTTCTTCTCTTGCTTCATCTTATCTGTCCAGGAGTTTGACAGAAGAACATGTGGACAAAATGATACAGATTCAGATGGATATTTTACCAACTACTACCCCTTCAGAGTCCCTGGATGCAAGCCTTCTGGGTCCATCTGGCTTGGATCAGAAGGTAACCTTATCTTTGGTTGAAAAGCTTACTCTAACTGCTCCAGCTCTGACTTCTAAATATCCGGATGTCTTAGAGCTGAAGCTTCCTTGTCAGATCTTGGGTGGTCTGCTTTCAAGATTGTGAAGACGGTATTTTCTGCTCTGACAGGATGGACTAAGTCCCTCACATCCTTAGTCTATTTCCCAGATGCCTCTGCACTTGGAGTCTCATCACTCTATGCCACAAGGACAGCCAGCTCAAAACACCCAGACCATCCAGCAAGGTTTGTTAGTCTCTTCTGAGGCTTCCCCAGACCACACCACCAAGAAAATCCCTAGGAAGAGAAAGTGCAAGAAGATGCACTTGGACTCTGCACAAGAGTCTGTTACTGGAGTTACTGATTTTGATGAGGATGTAGGGTGCCCACGATTACCTCTGGAAGACATTTCATTAGAAGACAGCCTTGAGATCCTTAAACAGAGAGGTGGTTGGACCCCCCAGTAACCCTTCACCTGAGGAGTCAGTATTTCTGGAGGCCTTTGTAGCTGGCCCATCTACCTCCTGGGTTACTCCTCCCACTGATGAGCTCATTGATGTGGCCTCTTGATGGGCATGGAAGGAACCTGCTTCAGTTGAACCAATACCTAAGAGGCCACACAGGATTCTAGCTCCATCTATCTGTGTAGAAGGAATTTTGGAGTAAAGGGGTGCCCATGAATGCCATGGTTGTAGCGGCAGTCACCAAGAAGGAACTTGCCTAGCAGATTTCCTCTGTTCATCCCCCTATCAGAGAGTCTAGGACAATGGACAGGTTTGGGAAGCATGTCTACACTTCAGTGATCTTTGCTTTTAGGTTGCTGAACTATCTGGCACATTTTGATAGGTTGCAAAGGGATATGGTCAAAGAACTTTCAAATTCCCTTTCAGGGACTGTTTTTGCTGAGGCCCAATCATCTATGGACTCTCAGATGGCTGACAATCTTTCTCAAATTCATCCATAAAGCTTATTTTGCAAGCAGCCAAAGGTGCCTCAAGGGCAGCGGGTTGATTCATATCCATTAGGAGGCATGCCTGGATGCGTTTGTGTGATTTTGTGGAACACCTTAAGTCCTCATTTGTCAGTGCTCCCTTTGACAGCACTTCTTTGTTTTGTTTTGTTTTTTTTCAACAAATATCTTTATTAAATTTTCACATATGACATAGGCAATCTTACACTTATATAAATGAAAAACAAACAAAATTACCCCACTTCAGTTGCAAACATTATACATCACAGACACTATTGAAGCAACTGTAGTTGCAAACATTATACATCACATATAATCTATCCAGTAATTGTCAGTTAAGCATTATATGGCTCATTCAAATCCTGCCTCTTAAACCTTCTTCCTTCTCTGCATATATTGTTCCCACCATTCCCATTTTTCCTTTGTCGTTTGCTACTTCTCTTTTCAAAAGATCCCAATTTCAGTTGTTTTATCTCTGTTACCATATTCCACTACTTCTAGTAAAGCTGCTCTAGACTTTGATTTCCATTTTCTAGTAGTTGCTTTTTTGGCGGCCACCATAATTAGACTCAGCAAGGCATTTCCATGTCTAGACAATTCCGATTCTGTATCATAGCTCAAAAAATCATCTCCCCAGTCAATCCAATCTGCTAACCCAGCATCTTTGACAGAGTGGTCTGCAGAGAATCCCTAAAGTCTGTCAGCTCATTACACTCCCAAAAAACATGTTCCCAGCTACCTCTTTGTTGGCCGTCACACCTCCAACATTTCCTATCCACCTGAGGAAAATTTCTTTGGAGACTACTTTGGGTATAAAAATACCTATGTAAACACTTCCAGGCAAAGATCCTAAATCTGATGAAGTCTTGATTCTCAAGACGAAAGCGCTCATATTGTGTTTAAGAATAAATTATCTGGCATCCGCTTGTGGCATTGGACTTCTAGTGTGATTTTTTAAGTCAAACAATTAATTGGGTTCCCAGTTTTTCAAAGATCCTAAATCTTCTAGACTTTGATGCATATCTGGGAGATATACATATATCCCGCCTTTCTCTTTGTGAATTGCTTATCCAGTGTCTCTTCCCAATCCTTTCTAAGCTGCTCTGATTGATTCTTATAATTATCATGCAATATTTTATATGCTTTATTATTTCTTTTTGAACAGCAACTTCTGTTCTAGAGTCTATTAAAAAACTCTACCAGTGCTGGTCTTTCATTCAGGAGCCCCCTATTTCTTTCTCTTTGCCTATACTCTGATATCAATCCTTGATAGGAAAGGCAATCTCTAACCTGCAGTTCAAATAAATTATTGGCCTCTTCCCATTCTATTACATTTTCCTTTCTAGTTATTTGCATCTAATATCTTAGTTCCTTTGCCAGTTTTCTCCAATAAATTCCATCCCCCTCTTGCCTATTATCTGTATCCCTAACGACAGTCATCCCTATTGGCCAGCCTTTTTTCTCCATTCCCATGCTGGTTTAGTTCTTAGAATACTCCCTGCTAATTTATGAATATAATACTCTATGATTTTTGCTGTTCTCCTTAAGAGTCTGCATACAAAATCCTAATCTCTCCTTATTTCTTGAGATTCCTCCCTGTATCATCATAATTTATTTCCATTCTGAATTATAGTTTTCTGCTTGTGCTATGTATAAGATCCTTAACTGTGTTGCTCTAAAATACCCCTTCAAATTGGGTAATCCTAGTCCACCTTGTTCTATTAGAAGAATCAGCTTATCCCACTTGACCCTTGCTGTCTTCCTTTCCCAGATACAATCCCTCAACTCTTTTTTTAATTGCTATCCAAAGCTTCTCCACTGCTTGATAAAAATATACCTGACCAGTGTAGAAGACTAAAGGGACTAAAAACATTTTAATGGCTTGTATCTTAGTATCCCTATCCATATAACAAAGTTTCCAGTTTCTCAATTTTTGTATTATTTTCTGTTTAGTCTCTTCCCACACATTTTTAGCTGCCACAACAGAGTCATTTCTAATCCATACTCTTAAATACTTTATTATGTCCCCATAAATATGGATATTGTTGGAATAATAAGTGTGGGGGTACAGACATTACCACTATTGCCTTTGTTTTAGCTTCATTAATTTTGTATCCTGAGAAGATTTGAAACTGTACTACCATGTTAAACAACACTGTGATGTTCCTTTCTGTTTTTTTCATGTATAAAATATCATCTGCAAATAAAGCCAGCTTTTCCTGAGTACCATACCAATTATATCCTTGAATTTCTGAGACTCTTATTTTCTTTGGTAATGGTTCTAAATATAATGCAGACAGCAAGGGGGAAAGTGGACAACCCTGCCTCTTACCTCTACTCAAGCAGAAGTTATCAGAGAAGACCCCACCCACTTTAATTTTCACCTCAGATCCCTCATATATACTTCTAATCAACCTTATAATTGTATCAGGGAAAGCAAATGCTTTCATTGCCCTACCTATAAAGTCCCAATGTACTCTGTTAAATGCTTTCTCTGCATCAAGACCCACCAATAAAATTGATATTTTCTTACACTCTGCTTCCCTCTGGATCATCAGTGCTCTGTTAATATTGTCAAATGTTTGCCTCCCCTCCACAAAATGACACTGATTCATATCTATCAATTTTGGTATCACTTTTGGTATTCTTTTAGCCATTATAGACATAAACACTTTATAATCATGGTTTAGCATTGAAATGGGCCTGCATCCAATGGATCTTTGCCCTCTTTAGGTATTACCACCACCTTCTTCCAGGATGCTGTTACTTCTCCTTTTCTTAAAATACTATTAAACAAAACCTTCCAGATCTTTATCAGTTTTTTCCCCTTCTAACTTCCAAACTTTCACAGGAATACCATCTATTCCTGGGGACTTTCCTGTAGATTGGTTATACATAGCCATTTTTATCTCATCTCTTCCTAGCCTATCTGTTAGTAACCGAGCCTCATCTTCCTCTAACCTTGGCATATTTAATTGTTCCATAAACATTTCCATTTGTACCTTTTCTTGTTTTCCACATTTCTCTGCTTTATACAAATTCTCATAACATTTCTGAAATATTTCTAATACTTCTACAGGATCTCTTGTTATCTTCCTTGTTATAGGATCCCTAAGCTTGGTAACAGCCCTTTCCACTTTCAGTTGCCTGAGTTGTTGTTCTAAAAGTTTTTGTGCTCTAGAATTATTATCAAAAAACAGTTGCTTAACAGCAGACTTTCTAAACTCATGCATATTATCAAGGTAATCCCTTAGTTTCTGTTTAGCATTCTGCAGTTGCTCCTTTTCTTGTTCTGAGAGATTCCCCCTATTTTGCAATGCTTTAACATTTGTCAGTCCCTCTAAATAATTCTTGTTACTTAACCATATCTCCCTTTCTTTTATTTCCACCCTAGTTTTAAACCTCACTTTAATTTTATCCCACTCCCCAGCTTTGTTTTCAGAAGAAAATTTTATCTTCTGTAGTAGCTCCTTCTTAGAATTCCTTATCTCTCAAGCAGATGTTATGTTACCCTAGGAAATCCTGTAGTTTTAATAAGGAACATTCATTCCTTGGTACACATCCCTGTGGGAGATGTAATTTCTGCCCTTTTATTGATGGCTGGAATAGCTTTTTACATCCCCGCTCAGGACAGCTGTTCAAATTTAAAGTTACAGTTTACTGCAACACCTGTAACATTGTTTATCTGGCTCACTGCACTACATGTACTGCATTTTATATAGGAAGGATGAATAGACATCTTTGTGACAGAATCATAGACCACCTATACTGTATTAGGAGGTCTAATGAAACCAAGGTGTTAGCTAAGCATATTATACAAACAGATGCTGTCCATAAGTTTATGTGTATGGCTATTGATTCTATTGCTCTCATAGAGCAACTAGGTGATGTTACTAATAAAACAGAGAAAGCAGAGCTGAAATGGATTCTTGACTTCAGGTCAGGTTATGAACCTGGCCTGAATGATTATGTTTCTATTAAACCTATTTTAAAGTCTTATAAATTGCAGAAATTATGACTGTTTTTATAGTTTATCTTTAGTTTATATATTTAGATGCTTTTTGTGTATATTGCTCTTTAAGTGCTTTGAATTTTCTTAGCTAGAATGCACTCCATTCACTTACATTGCAGCACTTTTATTGGCTAGTTTGATCTAGCTGTGCTTATGTCATACTATTTAAGCATCAAAGTGTGTTGTGTTTTAGTAAAGATCTGAAGAGGCTGCTTATGAAAGTCATCATCTGTTTTTATTTTTTATATTAAAAGTTAATTTTCCATACATTTTCCATCTCTCTCTGTTTGGATGTTGGATTACTTGTTCCTTTGCTGCCTATTTTGAACTTTGCAATTTTTGCTGTTGCTCTACTTGCCTGTGTTTGGAGTTAGCTTGTTTGATTTTTCTTGATAATAATTCTTGTTACTTCTTAGCCATATCTCCCTTTCTTTTATTTCCACCCTAGTTTTAAACTTCAGTTTTATCCCACTCCCTAGCTATGTTTTCAGAAATTTAGTAGCTCCTGAATTAATTCCAAAACCCATTCCTTAAATTCCTCTCATTTCAACTGATTGGTGGGAAAGCACCAGTGTCTCATTTTTATTTCATTACCTTGCATTTTTATTTTAGCTATTATTGGCACATGATCTGAAATAGTTATTGGGTGTGTTTCAAGACCTTCAATTAAATGCACATGTTCCTGTGAGATATAAAATCTATCTAGCCTAGCTCAGTTTTGTATCTCGGTGCATAATACGTAAATTCACTCTGTACTCCTAGTACTGAATTCACATCTTCAATGCCAAACATTTTCATAAATTTCTTCAAAAATCTACCCTCCTTTGTAATATTTTCCCTCTTGCCCCCCCAGACACATCCTCAGTGTCGCAAACAAAATTCCAGTCTCCACCTATTAGTAATATTCCTTGCTGAAAGCTGATTATTTCTCCCAGAATGTCCTTAAGCTCCATTATAGCAGTTTTAGGTGGGATGTAAATGCATGCCAGTGTAATCCTCCTCCCTAATCAGTAGCCCCTTAGTACTATGTATCTTCCATTATTATATATTTTTTTGCTTTTATATTACTATTGGAGTTCCTCTTACAATTAATATAAGTACTTCTCTTTTCCTTTGCCCCAGATATTCTGCTGAATAACCATCCTGAAAACCTTTGTTCATCAAATTCACATGTTCACTTATTTCCAGGTGTGTCTCCTGCAGCATAGCTATTTGCACTCTACATTTTAATATAGTTCACTACTCTTTCTTTTTATATTTATTTGTAAGGCCATTCAGATTGAAAGACATTACAGAGAGAATCATTTTCTTATATAGTTATTATTACCACCATTTATGCATAACTGCTTTTTTGTTAAATGTCTAGTTCCAATTTTTACGTTACACGCATTTACTGTTTGGTAGGTTGGTCTTTTATACAGATGTTTCTTGTCATATCCATTTGTGCCTATGCCACATCTTACATAACTTTTTGTTTTTTCAAAAGCCCTCAAACAGAACAACACTCCAACCTCCCTAAAACCTATTAAAGTAATAATAACACACAAAAAACTATGTACATCTTCAAATATTGAAGTGTTTGCTTCCTAATAAGAACAAAAGTTCTAAGTTGAAAGCCACACAGACAAGCTAGAGTTAACCAAAAAGAAAGGTTAGTCATGCTAAGATGCATGGTACAGCCTGTGCTATTAGTAAATGGCATTTGATTTTGTCTATCTTTATAGCTATCCCAGCCGAGAAAACAGTTGAATGCTTTCAGTAAACACTTTCTCCAAGCCACTTCTCTTTATCAAATAGTCTTCTAGTGACATGCAAACTAGACACAAAACTGCTAATGGTAACTTGTTTACCAGAAAAAAGCCTTATAATATTGAATATTCTTTTTCATTTACATGATTTGTAATAAACTTGTTACTGGATAATGCCTAGGATTTTAACCCAATAATTTCCCTTTGCAAGCATGGGAAAAAGCACACTAAGTTTTCTTTTGTTATGCTCCCTAAACCAGACTCTTCATCTCTCCCCTTCTCTTCCCCCTGTTTTTCATTGCAGTGCCTACATTTTTTAAAACTGAACAAAGAAAAAGAGCGAAGGAAGAAAAGAAGAACCTTTTTATAATAGTATCCTCATTGCATTTCAAACAACAAACAAAAAACCTGAGAAAACTTTACTTCAAGTCTAGTTGGTTTTGTATTATCTTTAAAGCTCTCACAGCTGGGGGAAACCCTGATTGTTTTCAGAGAACATTATGTCCTAGCCAGTTTCTCTTTTCCTTTTTTTAATTTCCCTCGGCCAATCCCCTTCCACCAGACTGTCTCCAGTTTCTCTTTATAAGATTGTCTCCATGGAGTCATGAAGACCAGCTGCAGAATTGCCACTTAGTATATATACATACATACATGCATTTGCTAGAAAAACAAAGCCTCATAATATTCAATATTCTTTTGCATGTACTTGCTCTCTCTTAAAACAAATCACTCTAAGGTCCTTAATCAGTCATTTCCCCATGCAAGAATGAAAAAAGCACATTCATTTTAACTTTGTCATGCCTTGTTAACCAGGCTCCTTTGTTATTATTGCATTGCCTATATTTCTCAAAACTGTACAAGAAGAAAGAGAAAAGAGGGGAGAACAAAAAAACAAAAATCAACAAAAAAACCCACTACCACCTGTTTACAATCCTCATTACAGTTAAAATGCCATGCAAAGAAGTTAGTTTTCTCCCCTCTCTTCCCTTCCCAAAGCATTTTTCTAAATGTTAATGCCATGAAGTATGGCATATACTTTAGAGTCCCCATAAATCCAACACATTTTGAAAAAGTCCAATATTTCTAGATTTTCTTGTTCTATCATATTTCACAAATATAATTATTGCATTATAATCCCACATTAAGTTGCTGGTTTTATTACTGTTCTTCACCATCACCCAAATCCTGTCTTTTCATTTCCAACATACTCTTGATTCTTCTAGTCAACTCACTTGCTCCCTTCCTTCCCTGCAACATTTTCCATCTAATACTGGAAAAGTTTCACAGGTACAGTCTCTCTGTGGTCTTTATTACCAGAAGAACAAGAAGCAGAATCTTATTCTGTCTCACAGCTCACTTTTTGTTGGACAAACATTTTTATTTCCTCCATGCACTTCATCAAAAAAATATTTTTTCCCTCCAGGAAAGAATCCATTGAAGACAGCTGAATACAGCAGTTTGAATCTCACACTTGCATCTCAACATTCTCTGATTAGTGGAATACATTTACTTTTCCTTTGCCTGGTGTACAATGAATAATCATTCTCCACAAACACTCTGCTGTCTTCCACTTTTAGTATTTTATCCTTCTGCCAGAGTTTTGTCAGAACCAACTCCTTCTGCTGGTAGAATTGTATCTTTACTATTAAAGGTCTAGGTTGCTTTATTATAGGTAGGTTTGGAGCATACACACAATGTGCCCTTTCAACTAACAATTCCTGCTCTGGAATACCAGTCCAGTTGCTTATTTGTGCTTTCATAAAATTAATGCAGTCTCTTCCTTCCAGCATCTCTGGTATAGCTGAAAATCATAGGTTTTCCCTAAGTTATGTGTCCTCTAATTATATTATTATTTTTTGAAACATTTCTTCCTGAGCAATTTCATATTCAGCCAGCCTTTTCTTCATTTTTACCTCTGGTTTTTGCAGCTTTATCATCTTCTCTGAATATCTTTTAAAGTTTCTTCCATTTTTTCCAGCCTTTTGTTGTTTGTATTGATATACTGTATCAATGTTTTGTTTATTTTAACTAGGTCTGTACACAGTTGTCTTATGTCTTCCTGTAGGTTGTTGGACATCATATTTGAAGGTTGCATTGCTTTTTGCTGAACAGCTGCAGGACTTTCCCCCAGTCAGTGTTTCTTCCTCATTTTGTAGCAGATTTTGTTCCAGGTCTTCTGCATTTCTTTATTCCTGGCATCCAGACAGTGGACTTACAAACCAGTTACTGAAATGTACCTATAAACACAAGTCTACTGGCCTTATTTGCTGAGTTTCTTTTTTCACACTGTGAGAGCTAGAAACAAGCTGTTAGTGTACAACCATCTTGGAAGTCCGGCAGCACTTCCTTGTTTGTCTCAAAAGTGAAGGACACACTTTTCAGGTGTAATAAAGATGAAAAGACCATATCTGCAGGGGTATATGTTTTTCAACCCCTCAAAGATCCTTTTCTAGGAATCAATGAGGTGCTCAGAAAATGTGGTTCAGAAAGTCCCAGGGTCCTTTGCAGGACACACATGGGGAAAGTTCCACTAGGGGCAGAGGGGGGAGTCTAATGGATGTTTCCACCCTCTTGGCAGAGGAGACCCACAAAACCAGAGGTCCAGTTATTCCTTTTTTGATAGACATCACCAGCAGTCCCAAAAAGAGGCCCAACTGTCCACCTTTGGAGGCAGTTGGGTTGGGCGTTGATTATCCCTGCACCAGAGAGCCCAGCAAGACATGAAAAAAGATGCATGGGTGCAGAAAATTATTTCCAGAGGTTATATAATTCCCTTTTCCCAAAGTTCCACCCAGTCAGAAGAAAGAAGCAGCACTAGAAATACAAAAGCTGCTAGAAAAAAAGAGTAATCCCAGAGCAGATAGAATCTGGAACTTATTCAAGCTTCTTTAGAATGCCAAAGAAATCAGGGGACTATAGACCAGTTTTGGATCTCAGCAACTTAAACAAGGCAGTTTGATACAAATTTTTCGATTGTCATGGGTGACTCCATTCTTCATTTTCAAGGCAAGGATGCCTGGATGTGCTCAGAAGACCTTCAGGATGCATGCTATCCCATAAAAATGAATAGACAATCCAGATGGTATTTACACTTCTGATTGTTGACCAGTTCAGAGCTCTGCCTTTTGGCCTCACCATAGCCCCCAGGGTACTTACCAAATGCATGGCAGTAGTAGTAGCTCATTTGAGACTGCAGGGATTCTGGGTGTTTCCATATTTCAATGACTGACCCATTACCACCCAACCAGGCATCTGTTAATAAGGGCAAGGAAGCAGGTACACCAGATTTGTTCCCATCTGGGGATAACCATAAATTATAAGTCTCACCTACAACCAATTAAAAGTTTGGAATTCATAGGAGCAGTTTTCAATATGATGTCAATGGTAGCTTCTCTTCCTCTTTCAAGAGTACAGACTATCAGATTCCAGGTCAGAAAAATAATTTGCAGTACTGAGATTTCAGCCCACTTGTTCCTTCAGGCTTTATAATCCGTGTCAGCAGCAATAATCTTAGTCCTTCTAACCGGATTTCATATGAGAATTCTTCAGTGGATGCTAGCAACACAGTGGTTGATTCTTTACCAGCACATGTTAGCACAAATAAGAATAACTCAGGCATGCAAGAGAAACCTCCAGTGGTGGATTCAGTCAGACCAAGTTCTACAAGGCTGTCCATTTATACTCCCCAAGCTCAAGGCCACAGTGACCACGGATGCTTCCTAGATGGGGTGAGAGAGCACTTTCTGGGGGGAACAGTCCAATGCACCTGGTCCCCCAAAGAGGCCAACTTGCATATAAATATCATAGAGATGAGAGCAGTGCTCTTAATGTTTCAGGCCCTCCAGAATGCTCTCCCTTTAGGGACAACTTGCGATTCAAACAGACAATATGTCAGTAGTTAGGTACATCAACAAACAAGGAGGGACCAGATCTTACCCCTTGTGTCAAGAAGCACTCAGAGTGTGGCAATGGGCAATCTCATCCAACCACTTTCTCATAGTAATGCATATTCACAGGAAGTACAATGTAACAGCAGACAAACTGAGCACGTCCATTCTTGTACCTCATGAGTGGTCTGTCAACAGGAAAGTAATTGAAATGATTTTCTGTCAATGGGCCAGCTTTGCTGCAATATTTTTGCTTCTCCCTTAAACAACAAATGCAGCAGCTACTTTGCCCTAATCCATCTCAGAGGGAATCACTGAGGGATGCTATACTTCATGATTGCCCTCCCGGCCTACTTTATGCTTACACACCAATTCCAAAATTTCTGCAGAAAGCTGCCAGGTTGAAGAACAAAGTCATCCTTATTGCACCCTACTGGCCTTGGCAGATTTGGTTCCCCTTCCTAGGGCTTCACCTATTATGCCAACCTTGGATTCTGGATCCAATTCTGGACCTCCTGTCACACATAACAGGAATGATACACCCAGATATTTCAGACCTCTAGCTGACAGTTTGGTTTCTCCAATTCCATTGATAGCCAGACAACCAATTCTTTCTTCCGCTGTCTGCTATATCCTGTTATCTTCTGATAAACATTCAACAAGAAAACTTTAATGAAGGAGTGAGTTTATCTACCATTAAACTTCAATTTGCAGCAGTAGTATTTAGTTTTCATATTGGATTTGAAGATTCTTCTGTGGCCTCTTGTAAACTTTGCAAAGCATTCTTAAGAGGCACTCTTAAGAGGCACTCTTCTGCTGAGACCTCCATTTAAAGACCCCTACTCCACCATGGAATCTGAACCTAGTACTTCAGACATTAATTCATTCCCCATTTGAACCAGCAGCTAAATCTGATCTTAAGTTTCTTACTTGGAAAATTAACTTTCTAGTGGCCATTACCTCAGTTAGAAGAATTTCAGAACTTCAAGTATTTTCTTTAAAACCTCCCTACTTCAGTTTTCATAAGGATAGGATAGGTTTACATAAATAACCATGAAAAATAACTGTCATAAATGGATGGTGCAGTGGTAGCATTGTCACCTCACAGTAAGAGGTTCTCCAGTTCAATTCTCAGCTGGGGTGCCTTCTGTGTGGAGTTTGCATGTCCTCCCTGTGTTCATGTGGGTTTCATCTGGGTGTTCTGGTTTCCTCCCACGTTACGAAGACATGCATCTGAAGCATTTCTCCCCAGGCCTCCGCTGAAAATTGGCTCATTCCAAGTCGGAATTTCCCAGTTAACAAATATAAAATAAATAAATAAAACATTATGAACCAATGCGTCCTTCCTTCCCAAGGTGTTGTCAGAATTTAGTATCAATCAGTCGGTTAATTTGCCAGTATTCGTTCCTAAATTTGCAAACAAATGTGAATATATGTTGTATTTTTGATGACAATTATGTTTTTATCTACATAGGATAAAAGAAATCAAAAAGACAGACCAATTGTTTATTTCCTTTGCAGATTTGAAATTGGCTAAACCAGTCACAAAAGTAACTTCAGCCAGATGGCTGACTAATTGCATTTCTTATATGTATAATAAATTAGATCTTACTTTATCTAAACCTATAAGAGCCCATTCATCTAGATCCAAACTATGGCAACTTCTTCAGTGTTCCTATCCAGGATTTGCATGGACGAAATATGTGCAGCAGCAACTTGAGCAACTCCTCATACCTTTATCAATCATTACTAATTAGATCTGGTCTCAAGAGGTAGAGCATCTTTTCATTCAATTGTGCTCAGGAATATCCTTCTTTAGAGTCCACCTGGAGTTTTAGGTAGCTGGGGTCTCTGTCCCAACAGTTGAAGAAAGAATGAAAATTGACAACCATCAGATAAACAAATTATGTACTCACCATACTGTTCCATCTGTGTTGTCCACTTTTATTCTTCCTCAACTTCCCACCCAAAAAGCACCATCTTTTGTTTCTACAAACGTCTGGAAGAATGAGATATTGTAAGGACACCAATGTCCTTTTTGATTAGTTATTTCTGTAGGACATATACAAATTTCTGTAAACATTTTGGCCAGTTTTCACATCTAGGTAAATCAGCAAACAAGATCTTAGGTATAACACAGAAACACAACAGACACGGAACCACCCTTTAATATAAAAAAGATAAGTGCTTTCATCTAAAACCTTGACAAAAATTTCATAAGATAAAATCATATCAAACAATGCACACTTTTAAAGTTCAAAATGGAATCATATGATACAGTTTAACCCATCAGCATCTTAAAAACATATTACCTTATTAGTCACTTGTGCAATACTTTCTTTAAAATAAAATTATTTTTGCTGCAAAAAATGAATTATTTAAAAACACAGAAATATAAAGTTAAGTATATATGCCCTATAACTTATCTCATGTATGCTTTTAGCTTTAATAGACAAGTAATTGATGACACCTCATTTAAACCTGGCACACAATCTGCATTCAAGTGGATTTGTCAGTATAGTTCTCTTTTCTCCAAATGCAATTCCCATGGCCATCCCAGGGTTACAATCCACTTTTTCCAACACTGTAAATTTAAAATTGTGGTCAGGGTAATTGTTAAAACTTTTCCATAGTGCATTCATAGACCTCTTCTTCCTAATTTCATACAAATGTTGATACATTCATTCTTTTCTTTTTCTTTCAGTCTTACCTATATAAAACTCACTGCATTGCTGTCATAATGCCGCATAGACCACTCGCCTAGTATTATAGTTGTATTTACCCTCATATTCCTGATTACAAATGTGTTACCATCATGGATATATTTACAATAGTTACAACATCCATATCCATAGATTCCTAAATTCTTTTGAATTTTTACATTGATGTTGTTCACTGACTCTAACATGCTTATCTCCCACTGAATGCTTTCCCTCCATATTTTCCTCTAAGTTACAACAGTTTGTTTTGAATAATCCACCCAATCACCTCACTGTCCAATGAATAGCTTGCTATAGGGGTAGCTCTGAGACTGAAATCATTTCCACCTAGTCTATTTCTATTTACAGTCCCATGATGTCCATCGTTTTATTCAAAATGGGAGCTAAGTGTTGATTTTGTCTTTTTATGATCTCTTTCATACAACCATTAATAAAATTGACAGTGTAGCCTCTTTTTAGAAACACGGACTTCATTAGGGAACATTCTTACCTAGATTCCTCAAAATCTGACACCATTTGGGCTGCAAGGACAAATTGTCTCTTTACTGCTGCTTTTTTCTGATCAGTTGGACATGCACTTTTTAATGCAGTAATGAATTGGAGTATGTTGACTTTCTAAATATTTTGGAAACTACTCATATTTAACTTGTCTTTAGTCAGCATTACATCCAAATAGAAAATACTGTCTCTACCTATCTCATGTAAATTCTAGAAAGTCAGTGGAACTGTTTAGAAATCCCAAAAAAAACTAGGAATTTTTTCCACATCATCATTCCAAACAACAAAAATATCATCCAGGTACCTTGTGTAAAGGCAACAGGACCCCATAAATCTGCTATTAAATACAAACTTTCTCTGCCATTCAGTCATTATGATGTTTGCAAACAGAGGAAAACATGCCAACCCCATAGCAACTACTTTTTCTTGCAAAAAAATACTACCCATCAAATGTTATAAAATTATTTTGCAATACCATTTCCATGAACTCAACATATGTATTGACCATGTCCTGAGCCAGTTCCCCGTCTGCTTGTAAAAAGAAGGGAACCATTCTAATTCAATAGTATGTGGGGTTACTGTGAACAAATCTTTAACATCCACAGTTATGAAAACACATTTTTCATCATATTCAAGTCTGTTACATTTTTCCAAAAAAAAGTCTATGAGTTCCTACAGACATGTCTCACCTTTTGTATTAACTTCTTAATCTTTGTATCCAAAAACCTAGCTATTGGATAGGTGATGGAACATTTAGCATCAAATATTGTTCTCATGGGTGGATTATTTATCTTTTTATGTATTTTAGGTACCCTAAAATGGTAGGCACCATAGGATTTGTTAAATTAAGGTATTCATATTCATGTATATCTAACTGTTGTTGCATAAGCATGTCATATAATAGTAAATGAGTTTTCCTATATGACATGCTCACTTCATTTTAGACACCTGTCCACAGGTATATGTATCTGTAAACAGTATAGCATACATACGCTCAATATAATCACATTGATCCATCATAACCAACTGCCCTCCCTTATCCACTTTTATTATTCTCACTTTCTGGAATAATATACCTCTCATCCTTTATTTTCTAACAAATTATTGCAAATCAAGAATACTATCCACTAGATTTGCTCTTGTGTATGTTGCAAACAGAAAATCCTTAGGATAATAAATCAGCATGTTCAGTACACAGCTCACAGGAACTAAAATGAAATGCTTTAAAATCCCCTAAAGAGTTAGCAACAGTTTCACATGTTGGTTTAGTATCTATATATTGTTCAACTTCATTATATATAATACTCATCTCTTCTACTTGGAATACAACACAAAAAGGCACCAATGCACAAAATGCTTCACCACAAAACGAAAAACAGGAATCAAGCAATAAAATGATTTATTTCTCTAGCGCCTCGGCCACCAACAGCCTTCAAGGAGCTCATCTCTTCTACCCCTTCTTCTTCCAGGTTGTTTTCTGCCAACCCTGCTTCTGAAATTGGGGCTGCCAATTCTGCCCCATTGACTGTTCTTTCTGTCCATTCCATTTCTCCCTCAGATGCTCAGAGCATCTTAACAGCAGAAAGTCTAAATTGCATTTGACTGCTGCATTTATTATTTGAACTGCTGTCTTTTAAACGGCATTGCATTGTCTTTTTTACTGCTGCTCCTATGTCGCTCTTTACACTATATTTGATACCACTGCTGTATCTAGGCCACACTGCATGCTTCCACTGCTCACTACCAGCCCCAAACACCACCTGCACTCACTCCTTTTCAGTCTTTCCCACTTTCATATGCTGCTCTTTTCCATCACAGACCACTGTCCCAATCTGTTCTTACTAGCTCCCACTGCTGCATTTCTCTTACCCCTTACAGCACCCACTATTCCATTTATATCTCCCCCTTACCTATCATACCCCCTTACCATAAACACTCTACCACCCTTCCAGCCTTTCACTCTTACCTGGTCTATTCATTTTCTAACCCCTCACCTCTCTCTTCTTTTTTTTTATAGGTTAGTAACGACTCCATAATCAAGCCCACAGACCTACCACTGCTGGAACCTACCTGCCTCAAGACCCTCTGAAGATTGCCACTCTCCAATTTTGTTTTTGGGTGTAATTTGAAGTATGTCCTGATATAGTTATTTGTTATATACCTTATCAAGACTGTTTTTTTCCCCTGGTCGCTGCTTCTTGCACATCTCCTGGGTCCCTTCTTAGTCCTCCATTTTCCAGCTACTCTGTTCTCCCCCTCTCCTGCCTTCTACAGATACCCTTACACTTTAGATCCCTATCTTCTGTGCTCCCATTTCTGAGTATTTTTCTCTCTAGCCTGCCCTCCTGCACCACCCTATCCTGCTGGCCTGTGATAGCTTCCTTACTCCTTAGATTTCTCCCTGTGCCTTTTTCTATACTCTCCTCCTTTTCTGAGACCTGACTTACCAGCATTACTGATTGTCTTTATTGGGGACTTTTGCAGTTGCTGTGGGTGTAGCCCTGCTCCTTTCACCTTCGCTGCGCTCGGGCTCCCTTCACTCCCCTACCCTATCCCTATTCCCATCCACCCCCACTTCAATTACTTTTATTCTCTCTAGTCCCTCCCCTTCCTGTCCATTTCAGCCACTCATAATCCACTTCCTTCCTGCTACATCACTTTCTATTTCTCAAACCAGCCTTTCCACACACACATCACCTTTAATCCCTACCCAACCTATCATGTTACTTGTATACTTTACCTTACCAGTTCTGACACTGCTCTCTGCTCTAACCTCCTATCACACCAACCTTTCCCAGCACCTCACACACTCTGCTACCACATGTATCCCAAAATTATCCCCTCCAGCTCACTTCTTCTTAATCTCCCCATCTCTCTTCAACTTCTCCCTTAAATGCTTTCATAAACTAACTATATTACAGAACTACCCCGTCTCCTATGAAACCAAACCAAAACTACACTACCATCTCCTGTTACAAACTAAGTTAACTTCACTTCCAAGTAACTTACTTCTAGCTGGCAACATCCACTCCAATCCAGGCCCCCCTCCCCTTCCCATAACATTACACCCCACATCCCCTCCTCCACCCCATCTCCACCCTAGGTTCCTATTATGTTATCGAAAGATAACGTAATTGAATGGCCAAAACATCGAAATGGCCACATTTCAAAGTGTGAATTATGTGTTCGCAGTACAGTGAAGATATTTGTCCTTTCCTCACTGTAGTGCAATCTCGGAGTTGGAGTATATATTTAGCAGAGGGTGTGTGGGTACAGCCCCCCACAATAAAAGTTTTGAAATGCAGCCATTTCAATGTTTTGGCCGTTCTATTACATTATCTTACAATAATGTAATATGAACCCCCCCATCTCACCCCCCTCATCCTCCCTCATACAAAAACTCACTACACAAACACCTCTCTATCTATTCCATAAATATACAAAGCCTCACAAACAAAATCACTGAGCTGCTTTCCTGGATTGCACAAACCACCCCTCACACCCTAGCCATATCTGAAACATGGCTAAAGCCCCACATAACAAAGAAATATTTCCACACAGCTATAATATATACAGCTCTGATAGAATTTCAAAAAAAAGGTGGTGGCGTTGCCATCCTATATTCTATTAGTCTTAACCTATCACCTATCACAATCCCTACTCCAGACTTCAACCCAGCTGAACTTATCATCCTAAATTGCCATCTAAACCCTCACAAGAAATGTGTCATTGCCTCCATATATATCCCCCCAGGAAAGAATATTCCAAGCCTGGAATCTATCCTATCCTAGTTCTCATACACTATACCATACAAAACCCTCATCCTAGGTGATGTTAACATAGACTGGACCAAACTTACTACTCAATCTACAAGTTTTCCACCAACTAACATCCCCCACTCACCTGCACACTACCTCTTTTTCCAACTCTACCATAGAAGGGATCTAACTCTCTAACCTTCACCACACTCCAACTACCTTACCAAATTCATTAACTGACCACCTTCCTATTACCAGCCTACGACACTCCACCCAAGTACCTAAACCACACTCTTATAGGGACTGTCATAAACTCTACAACTTTAATACTACCCAATTAAATTCAGTTCTCTCTAGGATCGACTACTCCATCCTTAAATATTTCCCTCTCAATGAAGCAGTGCTTAAATTTAATAAAATATTCCTAGATACCCTGAACTCCCCTGCCCCTACCAGGAGAATTAGAACCAAGTCCAGTTTTGCTCCCTGGCTTTCTAAGGAAACCAGATCTCTCATTCATAAATGTGATAATACTTGGAAAGCCTGGACTTACACCAAAAGAACCTCCACTGTTATAAAAGTATAAAATAACTTTGTAACCTTTTCAAAAAACATGTCAGCATTACCAAAAAATCCTATTTCAACTCTCCACAGATTAACAGCAAAACCAATCCATGAACATTCTGGACTACCTTAAGTAAACTCCTCAGTCATGGATGCCCTTCCAACCCCTCTCCTTTTCTAATAATACTCCTCTGGAAACTGCTACACTTCTCAATAGATACTTCATTGACACTGTCCAGAAACTAACACCCTCTGACTCCAACACATATACCCCCTCTACCCCTTTTAACCCTCATAGCAATAACCTCTTCACCTTTCATCCAGTTCCTACTTCCTACATTAAATCACTCCTACTGAAACTTAAACCCTGCTCTCCCTCCTCAGATAATCTCCCACCAATCTAGCCACTGAATCCATAGCCTACCTAGTATCCCTATTAATCAATAGATCTATTCAGGAAGCAACAGTGCCAGAGATTTGGAAATCCTTCTTCACCATCCCCCTTCAAAAAGGGGGAAATTCCACTGACCCATCTAACTTTTGGTCATTTGCCATCCTCTCTCCAGAATACTCGAAAAATGTATACATGGTCAGCTCCTAAAGTATTTCCTCCAGCAGAACCTTCTCACACCCACTCAACATGACTTCCACCCCAACCACAGCACTGCTACAGCTCTCCTATCATTTATACATATGGTAGCTGAGACCTGTGATAACAACCACCTCATATCCTGTCTTTTTCTCGACCTCTCCAAAGCCTTCAACACTGTCTCTCATCCTTTACTGCTATCTAAACCTCAGTCTATCTGCTTCTACCCTAGCCTTTTTCTCAGGCTACCTGTCTCATTGACAACAATTTGTTTGATGGCTCACCTCCTGATCACCCTACTGTCCAGTGTCTACTGGAGTACCACAAGGTTCCATCTTGGGTCCCATCCTGTTTAACATCTTTACTAATGAACTTCATACGTCCTGCAAACAATCAGCTCTAATTCAATATGCTGATGACTCAACTCTTATCTGCACTTCCAACAATATCTCTGACCTTCATAGTCTTACCCAAGACACTTTTCTATCTATTGAAAAGTGGCTGTCTGATAATTTACTCATCCTAAACTCAAAAAAACAAAAAAAAACAAACTCCTGTTATTTCTTCCTCAATCTCTCTCTCACCTCAAATCTGCCTTTGCCATCACATTCTCCAACAACACCACCACGCAACCCAACTTCCACACAAAGCCATCATTGACGTCAAACTTAAATTTAACTTGCATATCCCTCAAGGTAAAAAAAAAAAAAAAACTTACCAAAAATTAGGTCCGCTTTATTGCAACTGACAATTCTTCACTTCTAATGCTAGACTCTCCCTGGCACAAGGTCTTCTTCTCCCCTCCCTTTTCTATGCTGCCCTAAGCCTAACTAACATTCAGTCCACTACCCTGGCCAAACTTCAACAAACATGTCACAAAATAGCTAGATTTGTCACAAACTTCCCATATAACTCACACCACTGCCTTGCACTCAACTTTCTACAATGGCTGGAACTTCCAAAACAACTTCAATCACAATTTCAAATCACTGACTCCATACTACACAAACCATGTTCCTGCCCTGCACTCTCTTCCTTAGTATCTACCTATACTCCCAACCACACAGTGCACCTCAAACCAGCAACTCCTAGACATTTACCAACCTAAGAAAACTATCGGTAAATTACTGTGCAAATCCTCCATATCCCAAGCATGGAATAAACTTCCAACACACATACACTCCATTACCCACCCTATACACTTTAATAAAAGTACACAGACTTCACTTACTTAACTCCAAAATTTGTCCATGTCATCACCCTACCTAACTCCACTACTACCTTCTACCCTTATCTTTTCCAATTCCCCTTTCCCTCTTGCCTTTTCATCTTAATCTACTTCCTGCCCCCTTTCCACCTTATATAATCATTCTATACAGGCATTCTCATCTCTCAAATCTCATTTACTCTTCTCAAACTTTTATAAATAGCTCTGTCAGTAGTATTGCACTAAACATGTACCAAGACATAAAAAAAAAGTTTTTACTTTATATATTCTTCTGATTTGTGATTTTACATTACTCATAATTTGCTTATCCTACACTGAGTTTCTGTGTATTTGAATTGTAAAATGAACTCCTATGTATTATAAACTGAGTTTTTATGTACTGTTAACTGAATTTCTTTGTATTGAAAATTGTTTGTAACTGGAAATTTTCTCCTTGGGTCTCCACTGAAAATGGGTCTCTGGCCCAGCTGGACAAACCCAGTTAACAGATGTCAATAAATGAATAAACTACGTAAATAACCTCATTACTTGATCTATCACCATTATACTCAATTACATTATCATCACAACTTTCCATCCACTGTTCATTCTCAAATTGCTTATCATTTCCAAACCTGCTCCCCCAAGTTTGAGAAGATGGTGGATTTGGGTGCACCTTGTTGTTAAAATAGTCTGCCCTATCTCTCTCAAATGTCTTAAGCTTCCTTGCTTTTATCCTCTCAACCTGTTCATCAATGTTGTTAAAAATATGAATATATATCCCTTCTTATATTGTTCATACAAATGATCTTCCGTGATGGCTTTGACCAACACACTAATTTTCCTGGACTATTGTTCATTCAGTCAATCGTTATGTTTCACCAACAGTTCTAAAAACTCACATCCATGTCTGGTTAAAATTTGTATTAGTTTGTTATGTAAAGCTGAATCTCTTACCAGGGCTGTAGGATATTTCCACATTCTAAGGCCCTTTGGGATCCTTTTCACTTTGATCGACTCTATAAAATACATATTTTCCAGTGGCAATTTATGTATCTTGGAAGGCTTATACTTGTACTCACCAAAAAGTTCATTAAGAGATATGTTGTCCCATCTTTCTTTCCAAACAAAGCCCAACTGCTTTTGTAACCAATCAGTAATTTTCTGAACGTTCAATCCATTCAGAGCTGATACATTGTTAGCTGATACATTGTTACTCAAAGTAATCACATTGCAACAATTCATAGGTTCTTAGGTTGGTACTAGGCTATCGGCCCTAAGACCTATGAAAGCCTAGCCATTCCAATTCCCTGGAATTTTTTTCCCACAATATTTACTTCTCTGGGCCCCTGTCTAGCAGGGCGACTGACATGATGCCCGGGATGAATTTCCTATCTCCCATCCAATCATCAAGGTTCCTTTTGAAGAGGGCCAATGAGGTGCTCTGCTTGACATGTATAGGCAGTCTATTCCAGAGTATGGGGAGTCTCTGGGTCAGGAACCTATCCCTCCAGCATGTTTTGTTCATTGTGATGATAAGGTTTAGATCCCTGGAGCGTGTGACTCTGAGGGATTGGGATTTCTTTAAGTGGAGCATGTCCAACAGCTCAGGGTTTGACATTGCCTTGTATGTTAAACAGAGATCGCCTCTGAGTAGACGATATGCTACAGAGTATAGCTGGAGTTTCTTTAGACGGTCAGCATATGGCATCTGCTTTAGGCCTGTGATTCTTTTAGTGAGGTATTTCTGTGGCCTTTCCAGCTGTTGCAGATGTCTTGTGAGATACATACCAAATGGGGCATTATACTCTATAATGGGTCTAATGAGGGATGACTACAGTAGGACAATGACCGCCTTTTTTCTGGATGAAAAGCCTTTAGTGATGAGGTGTGCCACATAGAAGGATTTCCTGACTGTTGTGGCGATATGGTTATCGAAAGTGAGACCACTGTCCACTTGTGTCCCTAAGTCTCTCATCACACTTTCGATGCTTAGTGTTCTGCCACCTATGTGGTAGTTCATGGGTACATGTTTTTTTCCAAAGGTGGTGACTATACATTTCTTGGCATTAAGCTTGAACCCATGGCTCTGGCACCAGGCATCTGTTTCTGTAAGGCCCTTTTGTAGAATATCCAAATCATTTGGGGATTCAATAATGGCTCCCAGTTTGCAGTCATCTGCAAACTTTGTTAGCCAGAGTCCCTTAGTGTTGGCATGTACTTCAGAGAAGTAGATGCCAAACAAGAGTGGTCCCAGCACTGAACCCTGAGGTACTCCACTTGTCACTTGTCTGGAGCTGGATTTGGAGTCGGCTACTTTTACAGTCTGGGTTCTGTCAGTAAGCTAGTTGGCAACCCATCGAGTGACGCAGGGATTTATGCCCAGCTTAGTAAGTTTATCTATGATTCCAGAGTAGGGGATGGTGTTGAAGGCCTTGGCGAGGTCCAGATAGGCTGTGTGGACCTTCTTACCCTTGTCCACAGCTCTGGAGACCGATTCAAAGACGATAATCAGATTCAGGAGACAAGATTGGCCCTTCACAAACACAAACTGTGTGGGGTCCAGTGTTTGGAGGTTGCCAATGTCTTTGTTTATAAGTTCCATGATAATGCGGTCCATGCCCTTGCAGATCAGTCTTGTCAGACTGATGGGACGGTAGTTCCCGGGATCCAAGGTGGATCCTCCCTTGTGGAGCGGGATAAATGTAGCTGTGCGCCACTCAGTGGGCACGAAGCCTGAGGTGAGGCTATGATTAAACATGACCCTTAGGTGGGGTGCCAGTTCATTTTGTAGTTCTTGCAGTACACAGCCTGGGATGTCATCTTGTCCCATGGATGCTGTATTCTTAGCTTTGGAGAGTGCTGTTTCTACCTGTGTGGCTGTGATTATCGGAATTTAGCAATCTTTTGGTATTGAGATGGGCCCTTTAGGGGGTGAGAGGGGAGTGAAGTTGGCACTAAATCGATCTGTCAGTATATTGGCAATATCCTTGGGATCAGTATAGTTAATGCCATTTTGTTGTAGCTCAGAGCAGATCTGAGCATTGCCATTTAGATTCTTGACATAACTATAGAATGCATTGTGGTTGTCTTTGGAATCTTTGGCAATTTTATTTTCGTAACTAGCTTTTGAGGATTTTATGAGGGATTTCAGCTTCTTACTGAGGCTGGTGAGGGAGTTTTTTGCATCCTGGGATTTTCCTCTTTTCTGCAACAGTTTCTTCCTTCTGTTGTATAGTTTGTTTATAGCAGGGGACCACCAGATTGGCTTCCTTTTTTTGGAGAAGAGCATCTTGGTTCTATTTGGGATGGCATGACTCATGCACGAGTGGATGTGCTCGTACAGTGCCTTAGTGTAGGATTCTGCAGTCGAACTTCCAGATCCTGTCTGTGTGGGTGTTGTGAAGTTTGTCACTTCTGACTTCAGTAGCATGAAGTTGGCTTTGGAGAAGTTTTTTAAGGAGGTTTCCTTACTGGGGAGTGGGGGTGGGATGTGGCTGTCAAGGGTGATTTGCTTATGGTCAGACCTGACCAATGAGGGGGTGACCACTGGTGTGGAGCATCTATCTCCCATGTTGGTAATGACCAGGTCTGGGATATTGGAGCCCCTGGTGGGACAATGGATTAGTTGATCCAGGGCATTGGAATTTATGAATTCCAAGAACCGTTGGGAAAAGGAGTTGGTACCCGAGTAGTTTTGCCAATTTATGGCAGGGTAGTTGAAATCACCTAGTATTAGGGTGTTTGGTTGTATCTTAATATTTTCCAGTATGTTTAGGAAGGTGTAGTGAGAATCTTGGGGTATGGTGGGGGATCTGTAGCAAGCTACAATTTGGATTGCAGTCTTACCTAGTGTTAGTTGCACCTGGAGAAGTTCAGATGCATTGTGTTGGGCAACTAGCCTTGAGGTGTGAATATCCTTGGTGAATATGGACACTCCCCCACCTTTAGTGTTTCGGTCTTGGTTTTGTGACCGAAAAGTGTGGTAAGAATTGTAGCCTGGTATTGCAGGGGTGCTCTCTGGAGCCTTAAAACAGGTCTCAGTCACTGCACAGATATCAATGTTCTCCATTTTTAGGAGTGCCTCTAGAGAGTGCATTTTGAGGTTTAGACTTCTAGCATTGAGTAGCATTACCTTCAGAGTTTGCATGCTTGTATCTGTTGTGGTGGTGGTTTTATCCTTTGAACCTTGCCTAAAAAAGGCACTATAGGAGTGGCAAGAGCTTTAGCCAGTAACCTGAATCCCAGGGATGACAGGTGCAGACCATCTCTGGCAAAGCATCGTGGTTTGTCGATCATGTCTTCCCAGGCAGACAAATACTGGATCCTCTTGAATGACACCAGAAGCTTAGCCAATTGTTGAAGTCAATCATTTTGTCCTTATACTGTGGTATCATTCTGGGCGAAGGCAGGATGCTACTCAGTGCTAGGATCATACCTGCCTGGGTCACATGATCCAAGAGCTCTTACATGTCTCTTTTCATATAGTCCAGGGAGGTACATCTCAAGTCATTTACTCCAGCATGGACAATGACAGAGTCGTATTTGTACTTGTTGTGGAGTGACTTGAGTGCATCCGTTATGTGGTGGATCCTGGCACCCGACAGGCAGCTGACTGTAATTTTCTCCTTGTTCAGCCTGGTGAGTGGGACATCAGTGTGCCTGACTATAGAGTCACCTATGACTAAAGTGTTGGGTACATTGTCTTAACTTAGGGGCTGTTGTTGGGTGGCACACTGGTGTTGTGAGCTATGTGTCACTTTGATTGTGACTGGTGTTTGTTTGCATTTCGGCTTAGGAGGTCCTTGTTGCTTGGGCAGGTTAATGTTAAGGGCCTCCGCATATGTGGGTTTAGTGTTGCTATGTGTGGGAGTTGATGGTGTGGGTTTTGAAGGGCTATGAGTTGCTAGCGGTGTAATGCAGGTGTTAGCCTTCTCCTCTTGACTGTCTAGCACAGTCTTGACCGGAGAGAGCTTTGCTTCCAGTTTGGCTATGTAAGTGCATCTCTCGCAGGTTGTAGTGTTGGGTGGTAGGAGGAGAGGATTGTCTGTGTACATGAGGCAGTTGCCGCATTGCCTCAGTATGCCCAGATTCACCAGGTGGACAGGAGAAACCACTGGAAGCTGACCCTTGGACATGCCTGTTTAGGTGCTTTTTTGTAAGGTTTAAGAGCTGTTTTCCCTTACCTTTGCAAGGTACTTTGCAATTGTAGGCTGTTTAGTGCCTATGATTAATTTCTCCTTATTGACAAGGAGAGCTGAGTGCTTGTATCAATTTTAAGCTTTCTAGTGCTTTACAGCAGGTTCTAGAGCAAGTGCTAGTCCCAGTGGTTCAGATTTTAGTGCTACTACTGAGAAACCAGCTAGTTTTAAGGGAAAATTTGAAGAGCAGACTTTCTGGCACCTGGAATAGTTTAACTGTAGCCTTGTAGTGCTGCACGATGTGAAAAATGTGCAAACACACGCGTTTTTAAGCCAGAAAGTTGAAAGGGATAGAAATCAGCCCAAAAAGGCTAATAAAATTACAATTTCAGAGCTGGAAACCACTCCTCTAGCGTTAGCTAGGCAGTACAATGCTCACCAGTCCCACTGGTAGGCAGTAGGACTTCCCTCTGCCACAGCAAGGTCTGGATAGCTCTGAGCACAGAAAAAGTCCTGAGACAAGCAAGGCCTGGGTTATGGACTGGCTAGAAAAGGTGGAAAACGAGCAAACAAGAGAGTATATATATATATTTTTTTGAAACAGGCTAAACAATGCAATAATACAGTAAATAAACACAGAAAAGTCTAACACACTTGAGTGTGTAGTCCTAAACAGTAAATGCAATTAAAACTCTACAAAATTAGCAATTTAAAACTTTTTAAATGAAGCAAGGCAAGTGCACAACTGAAAAACGATTTAAGTGGCAGTAATACAGCAGAATAAGTAGCTAGTCTACATATACAGAGAAGTCTCTCTCTCTCTCTCTATATATATATATATATATATATATATATATATATATATATATATATATACAGAAAAGCAGCTAAAACACACAAACACTTCAGATGCAGTGCAACCTAGAGCACTTGAGTTGTAGCAATATTAAGGCAATTACAGTTATAATGAATGCTCTAAAATAGACTCTATATTTCCAAAATGTTTGAGAAGCACAGTCAGAACATAAGGAAATTCAGGCAAAAAAAATTTTTTTTTTTTGAAAGGGAAAAAGGAGAAACAGAAGGCCTTATCAAATGTTCTCTCTGTATTAGGTAGAATGAGCTAATGACATTAGATAGGGAGGAGTGTCCCAGATCAGATTTACAGTAGGGGCGGGCAACTGCAAAGCCACCAAGTATAACACAAGACACCAACAGGGAGGGGACACTAAAGCTATTAGCCTACAAAGCACTAGAGAAAGCCACAAAATGAATGTTTTTAAACAGATAAAGATTTGTAAAGATACAGAATGCTTTAACTGCAAACAAATCAGTTACCCGTGCAGATTACAATAAAAGTGCTATATATAAATTGCTAGAAACAATAAACTGTATAAATAATAAAAAAAAAACAGGATACTTATATATCTCAGCTAAATACCAGATGAACTTTTTTTTTTTTTTTTTTTTTTTTTTTACAAAAACACAAAAGAACCAGCCCCCACTAGCCTGCAGCTATTAGCCTACAAAGCACTAGAGAAAGCCACAAAATGAAAGTATAAATAATCGAAAAAAAAAAACAGGATAACTATATATCTCAGCTAAGAGTTGGAGTCAACACCACTCTGCTCAGAATTTCAGTATTCACATTGCTACAATTCATAACCTGGAATCTCTCCTAGAATCATGTTAGCAGTTAAATTCACTGGAACTCTCCCCTCCAAATCATGGACTCCACCAACCGGAACAACCGTCTCCAACCTTTAAGAAGGTTGCTGCACAAGAATGTTCAAATTACTGACGGAACATTGCAAATCTTCAAAATTATCATCCATAAACAGTTGGCTGTGAGCCACCCAGGGCACCTCATTCCATTAAGTCACATTAACATGAACCACAAAAACATAATTTTTGTGATTTTAAAAAATTAATTTTATATAGCAACAGTAATTTTATTTAAAAGGAAGTATTATACATGGGGTTAAAGGTAATATGTTTTTAAAATGCTTGTGGGTTAAACTGTGTCACGTGATTTCATTTTGAACTTTAAAATTGTGCGTTGTTTGATGTGATTTTATCAGATGAAGTTTATGTCACTGTATTAGATGAAAGCACTTTATATTAAACAATGGATCAGTGTCTGTTGCGTTTCTGTGCTAATTTTAGTTTTGGTTTATTCTTGGTTTGAAGATCTGGGGTATGTTAGGGGTTGGTGCATTATGGGTAAAGGAGAAGCTCGAGCGCTATTTACCACTAGCTTTAGTAACAGCTGAGTCGGATCCGCACCCAACAGTTGAGGAAGAATGAAAATGGACAACACAGATGGAATGTTATATTGAGTACATAACTTGTTTTTCATCACATTATTATACCACATCCTCCTATTCTTCTCTATATCATCAATTTTCATTTTCTATGTTAGTATTTTTTCTTAATTTTTAATTTCTTCATTTATATACCCTTTATTTCTATTTCTTATTCTCATCACCCCCCAAGTTTTTTGTACTTCTATTTAAACATTTACACTATAAATTTATTTTTCTTTTCATTTCCCCACTTTAATATTCTTTACAGGTTTAAAGAAGCTGAATAAACAAAAGGATTTAATAACCCTGATCCTGTGTCATCTTCACTCATGTGCAACCCACCTCTTTTCACTGGATTTAATTTTGATCCCCATATGGAAAAAACACTAGCTGTACAATTTCCTTTTTGCATATTTCTGGGATCATATAAACATTTTATGCGCTGTTTTCCAATTAATACCCAGTTCACTAGCTAGACCTTTTTCTTCATTACTAGTCTACAAGTCCTCCACATGAGACATATTCATTTCATTTAATTTATCAGATCCTCCCATTGCCTCATAACTGCATCATTTTTTCCAACTTGTATCCCCACTAAGATATTTCTTTCATTGAAAATTATACCCCTACAATCATCCAACCCCTTATTTTTATCTTTATTTAAGGTCATTCCCATTTCCTTTAAACATCCATTCAGTCAAACCAACACTTCCCTCATTAATATTTTATTCTGAGCAACTACAACTGTATCATCTGCATATGTCAGAACTACTGGAACCAATGCTTCCTTTTGCATCTCATATCTAGCATCATTCATTTTATAAGCTATTTTACTTCCTATCACATTCATTACTGATGCATTCATGGGGCATTCTTGTCTTATACCACAATTAATGCATATTTCTTTACTTAGCCACTCATTCATTAACACTCTCACTCTCACTGTATTATGTTGATATGCTGACATACATACTTTCCTAATTCTATTAACTATTTCATACTTTTCCATAACATCCTACAAAGCATCATGTTCTACTGTATCAAATGCCTTACTAATATCACTTACCATAAGTTTCACATCTTCCATATTACTTGTAATATCATCCACAATTTCTCAAACCACCAATACTTATGCTTGCCATCCCTTTCATTTTATATCATATATACTTGAGTCTATAATCTCCTTTACTTGTCCTTCCATTCTCCTCTATATTATTCTAATAAACTTATTATAATTTGTATTATTTAATGTGATAGCTTTCAATTTTTTTATTTCATTCTTTTCATCTTTCCTCCATATAAAGTTTAATCATCATCATCATCAACCCCCTTTTTCCCATTTTTACATGGGGTTGTTATGTCATGTCAGCTGTCACTATCTGTCTATTCAATGCCATTCTCCTACTTTCTTCAGCACTCATGCCTGACTGTTGCATATCTTCTCTCACACAATCCTTCCACTTCTTTGCTGGATACCCTCATTTCCTTTTGCTTTCTTCCTGTCTGTCTCAGATCATCTTCACCAGATTATCTTTTGCTTTCCTGCACATGTACCCAAACCACTGTAATCTGTTCTGTTTGATCTTTTCTGCAATGTGGGGCTACGTTGGCTTCTGCTCTCATGTCCTCATTTCTTCATCTGTCCTACAGTGTGCATCCTACTTCCCATCTCAGACACTTCATCTCCATCACATCTAGCGTCCTCGACTGTTCTGCCTTTACTGCCCAGATTTCAGTACCATACAACGGTACTGGTCACACCACTGTTTTATACACCTTACTTTTCAGCTTCTTTGGCCTTCTTCTGTCATACACTATAGTTGGCACTCTGTGCCAGTTGGCTGCAGTCCATCTGATTCTAGCTTTGATCTCCTCATTCAGACTTTCCTTCTCCTCAGCCACCCCTCCAAGATATGTGAAGCTGTTAACTTGTTCCATTATTTTCCCTGTTATCTGAATTCTGACCTTCTTCTGAGTTCCTCATTTACTGCCATCACTACTGTATTATCTGTACTAACTTTCACTTCACATGCCTTTAGTTTTGTATTCCAATCCTCAGTATTTTGCTGAAAATCTTGCTTGGAGTCTGCCAGCAATGCCATATCATCTGCATGCAGCAACTTTGTTGATCTGTCCCCACTGACCTGTTTGATAATGTAGTCCATCACCAGTATGAACAGCAGGGGTCCACTTCTGAATCTTGAAATACTGAAATATCGAATTTCAGTATCTGTAGACCAGAATGCCAAAAGTGCAGTTGTTTGAAACAGCACATTGTCAGATCTGATGTTGCCAAATGTGCGGTAGCAATTGTGCAGTCTGTTTTTGTAGTGTGCTGTCCCTTTAAGGATTTGTGGTTTGTGGGTGTTGAAAATGTTGGTGGATGTGTCGTTATGTTCGGAGATACAGGTAATTTTGTAGTATGTCAGGGTTTTGGGTAGGAATGAGGTTTTATTTAGTGTTTGGGAATATGTAGGAGTGGGTTAGGGTAGGTAGGTGATGTGTGTGTGTGTGTGTGTGTGTGTGTGTGTGTGTGTGTAGGTGTTGAGAGTGGTGATTGTTTTACATGCGCAGTGTGTGTGTTTCTTGTGGGTATAAGAGTGTGTGCAATGGGAGTGCAGGGCTTGTAGAAGTAGGTGTGTTGTTGTTTTCATATTAATGTGACCTTGGAGTTGGTATATATAAGTAACAGGGGTGCAGGGGAGCTTGCCCCCTGCAAAAACGTGTTTTACTGTTTATTACGTTGGGTTTTATAGTTATGTTTTTGTTTATTTTGGGGAGGGTTGGATGTTTAGTTTTATTTTGCTTTTTTTTTTCATTATTTTCAGTTGTTGGCATTTTGTGTTTTTGTGTTTGTGGACATTTGCTGCTCTAGTCTCGAAATACTGAAATTCAGCATTTCAGTATTTTGAGATTCAGAAGTGGACCCGAATAGCAGTTGGGCTCAGAGCTGAACCCTGATGCATATCCATTCCCACTAGGAAGCCCTCAGTGAGACAAACAGTGTTTGTACTTGAGGCACTGGGTCCTTGTACATAGTGTGCACTGATTCTACCAATGTTTCTGAGACATGGAACCACCACAGGACTGTCCCCATCAGCTTTCTTCTGACCTTGCATTTGCTTTCTTCAAGTTTAGAAATGCCCAGTTGTACTCATTCCTCATTTCTAGCTTATTCTGAACTACCTATCTCACTGCAAACATTGGGTCCGTTGAGCTGCATCCTGTTCATAGGATCATAGGATCATATGTGATTACTAGGCTATCAACCCAGAGGTCATTTTAAGCCTAGCTGTTTCATCCAATGTTATACCATGAAAATGCTAGTCAATACCCAAGATTGCATTTAGTGATGACTGCCCATGTCCAGAAGGGTTGTGGACGCTATCCCCAGTAAGAATGTACGGTGTCCCATCCACTCATCCAAGTTCCTCTTGAACAGTGTCATAGAGGTGCTCTGTTTCACATGAATTGGTAGCCTGTTCTAAAGATACGGTAGTCACTGGGAGATAAATCTATCCCTCCAACATGTCTTCTTTAAGTCACAGACCAAATTTAGGTCCCTGGAATGGATAGCCCCAGTCCCGTTTAATTTACTGATATTCTGCAAGTTCATTAGGTTTGGGTCTTGGATTGCTCTGTAGGCCAGGCATAAGTCTCCCCTATGAAGTCTGTATAATACAGAGTAAAGTGACAGGGACTTTAGTTCGTCTGTGCATGGCATGTGCTGGAGGCTGTTGATCTTCTTTGTTAGAAACCTTTGAGGTCTCACCAGTTGCTGCAAGTGCTTTGTATGGTACATGCCAAATGGGCATTAAATTCAATTATGGGCCAGATCAGTGCCAAGTATAGAGGGGTTATAACCTCTTTTGCTCTCAAGGTGATGCCTTTACTAATCAAGTGTGCTAGGTAGAAAGCCTTCCTTACTACAGTAGACACACGGTGGTCAAAGTTAAGGTTGCAGTCAACTTGTGATCCAAGGTTCCTTACCACTTCGTGGGTACTTAGGGTATTGTTGTTGATTTGATAGTGTGAAGGGACATTGTTTGTGCCAAAGGGAATGATAATACATTTCTTTGCATTCAGTTTGAGACTGTGACTAATACACCAGTTGATGGTCTGTGTGAGACCCTGCTGGAGTATACTGGTATCATTCGGGGATTCGATGATTGCACCTAGTTTGCATTTGTTGCAGTTATCTGGAAACCTGGTCAGCCACAAACCCTTAGTCTTGATCTGAACTTCTGAGAAGTATATATCAAACAGTAAGGGGCCTAGCACTGACCCCTGTGGCACCCCACTGGTAACAGGTCTGCTGGCTGATGTGGAGTTACCCACTTGGATAGTGGGTGTCTAGTTTGTGAGCCAGTTGGCAACCCATCTTACAACAAAGAGGTTTACATTCAGTTTATTATGTTTATCAGTAATACCTGAATGTGGGATTGTGTCAAATGCCTTTGCCAAGTTGAGGTATGCTGTGTGCACAGATCAGATTTGCCCTTGTCAATGGGTCCTTTTCATATTTTCAAAGAAGTCCACCACATTTAACAGGCAGGATCTGCCCATGATGAAGCAGAATTGTGTAGTATCCATGGTTTGGAGGATGCCTGTCTTTATTTATGAGGTCCAAAATTTTACGTTCCATGGCCTTACAGATGAGGGTTGTCAGGCTTATGGGTCTGTAATTCCCCAGGTCTGTTGCTAGGCCACTTTTGTGGAGGGGAATAACTGTTGCTGTTCTCCATTCTGCCAGAAGAAAGTCTGTTGTTAGGCTATGATTGAAAAGAGTACTCAATGGTGATGCTAGTTCATGTTTTATCCTGTTTAGAAGACAGCCTGGGATGTCATCTGATCCCATATAGGCTGTTTTTTGCCTTGGGCAAGGCTTTGAGGACCTGCTCAATGTAGGGTGGGGGGAGTTCCAGAGAAGGAATGTGATAAGTAAGAGGGAATAAGGGAATGAAATCTTCACCAAACCTATCCACTAGCAGGTTTTCTATCTCTGTGGGGTAAGTGTTAGTCACTAGTTCTGCACATGTTTGGGTCCTACCTTTTAGGCTACTTGCATAGCTGTAAAAGGGCTTATTGTTATCCTTGGCTGTACTTGCTAAGTTTCTCTCAAATTAACGCGTAGAGGATTTGACAAGTTGTCTTATTTGCTGAGGCTGAGGGGGGTGCTTTTCCATTGTTGGGCCCTTGCCTTTGTTTTTTTGGACAGCAACTTTTTGCATTTATTATAAAGTTTGTTGATACTGGATGTCCACCATGGCAGCCTGTTTTTACTTGGGGCTGTAGCTTTGATTCTTTCTGGTACAGACAAGTTTATACAGTTATGCAAGTAATTATAAAGGGCTTTAGTGTAAACTTCGGCGTAGTTACCACTTCCCGCTTGGGGTGGGACTTGGAATATATTTATACCTTCACCTAGGAGGTATAGTTTGCTTTGGTGAACTTTTTTAGTCTGATTTTACCCTTTGTGAGTTCTGGTGTTAGTGTCAGCTTGAAGGTGACTGTTTTGTGGTCAGATTTAACTGAGTGTCTGACAGTTGTGGTAGTGTACCTTTTTGACATGTTAGTGAGGACCAGATCTACAATCTTTGTTCCTCTTGTCAGGGTATGAACAATTTGTTCCAGGACATTTGAATTAACAAAGTCAAGGAACTTTTGCACTAGTGAGATGGGGCTAGGGTAGGTTTTCCAGTTGATGGTGGGATAATTGAAATCTCCCGAAAACTAGAGTGTTCAGTAAAATTTGGATTGTCTCCAGTTTGGTCAAGTAGGCTTCATGGGCGTCATGACTCATGGAGGGGGATCTGTAACTGGCTATGACTTGAATGGGGGGGGGGGGTCTTACCCATCGTAACCTGGACTTGGAGTAACTCCATGGAGTTGTCCAGTCTAACTAGATGGGAGGTGAATTTATCTCTAATATAGACAGAAACACTGCCTCCTTTGATTTTCACACATTCATTTTGCTGTCTAAAGGCGTGGAAGGCCCTGTAGCCTTGCAAGGCAGGGGTATTCTTTGAGGCCTTGAACTAGGTTTCTGTGGCTGCACAGGCTTCTGAATCTTCTAGTGATAAAAGTGCTTCCAGGGAGTGCAGTTTTGGGTTTAAGCTACTGGCATTTAGCAGCATGACTCTTATTTTGCTCTGGTTGGCTAATTTCATGTTGGTAATGTTGTTTTCGAAGCCTTGCCTAAAAAAGGCACTATGGGGGAGGAAAGAGCCTTTGCCAGCAGCTGAAAGCCTAGAAGTGTCAGATGCAAACTGTGTCTGGCAAAGCAGCAAGGTTTGTCAACCATGGCTTCCCATGCTGACAGGAACTGGATCCCCTTTGAATGACACCAAAAACTAAGCCAGTTATTAAAATCAATCATTTTTTGTTTATACTGTGGCATCATTCTAGGTGAGGATAGTATGCTGCTCAAGGCTAGGGACATATCTGTCTGGGTCACATACTCAGGGAGCTCATCCATGTCTCTCTCTTCCTATAGTACAGTGAAGTATGTGTCAGGTTGTTCACTCCAACATGAACTATGACAGAGTCATAATGGCACTTGTTGCTGAGAGACCTGAGCACATGCGTGATCTGATGAATACTGGCACCAGATAGTCAGCAGTCTGTGACTTTCTCCTTGTCCAACCTGGTGAGTGGGACATCGTGTGTCACTACTGAGTCTCCAATGACAAGAAAATTTGGTTTTTGAGTGTTTTGCCTGACGGACTTGGTGGGTGAGACACTGGTGTTGCTATGTGTCTTGGGTGCTGTGGGGACTGTGTTAGTTGTAGCCATCTTGTGTTTTGGAGGTCTCTGGTGTTTAGGTAAGTTTATTGTAAGAACGTCCGCTTATGTAGATTTTTGTGTTTGGTGCGTACTGTGTGTATGAGTAATGGTACTATGTGCATATGTAGTGGTGGGTGAGTTGACAACCTCTTCTGTATTACTATTTTGAGTGTGAAAGAGCATGGATTCAAGATTCTAATGTAGATACATCTCTCACACTCTGTACTAGAGTGAATTATTCGTAGAGTGTTTGCAGTGTACATGAGGCAATTGCTACACTGCCTCAAGAGACCCAAGTTAACAAGGTTGGGAGGAGAAACAAGGTAGTCCAACTGTCCAAAATGCTAAGATGAAGACTGTTGTTACTAAAGGTGGCTTTTCAGAATTGTTCATGGAGGAGCTCAGTGGTTGGACATTTCTGCCTGGGGGTTTATTTTTTATTTATTCATTTTTGCTGGGGATTAATAGGTTATAGCTCACTAGCAGTATTTATTTGACTAGGAAAACACTAAGGATAAGGGCAACACTAGTGAGCTACAGCTGTATGTATGGGACAAATTGTTGAATTTACCTGTGTGGTTTTGGTGCTCAATTGCATAGCAGTGTGCAGTGCTGTGCAATGCACAAACAAGCAGAAACCTTCTCAAATGTAGGGCCTAAATACCATTACCTGTTTTTAATTTGACCTGCTCATCTCCCATCTTACTTTCTACTAGTCTTTTTCATTTATCAATCACCCCATCCAGAACTTTCATGCAATGTGACAGGAGTTTGATACCTCTGCACTGCTTACATTTGTGAATGTCCCCTTTGTTCTTGATAAGGAGATTGATGATTGATAACAGATAATTGTTCTTCCATATACATTCTAAAATCCCACTACATTATTCTTCATAAACCTGTATTTCAACCATACATCCAAAACATTTCCTTAACACTATATTTGCCAATCCTTTAATCTAATGTACATTTCATACCCTATACCATCTGGACCTGTCACCTGATAGTGAATTAACATTTACTTTCCTAACTACTTCATTTAATTCACTAACAGTATTTCTTTTTCAAATTCTTCCTAAACTCATTTGTATTTTTTTACTTTCCATTCTCTCTTATCTTCTTTATTTTTATTCTTTTACATATTTTCTACATGCTGTATTACAATACTCATAATTTGCTCTTGTGTTCTATTTACCTCTTTTTTTACATTTTTTATTTCCCTCATTATACTAATATCCTACTTTACTATTTTACCCAAATATGTAGACACCTCCTCCCTTCTCCCTTGTAAATAATACATCTCCTTAAACAGTAATGTCATATTTTTTCTCAATTTCTTTTATACATTTGCTTTTCCATATTACACTACTCTACTGTATGCATCTTTAAATTCTCCAATATATTTCTGTACATCTTTCCACACTTCACTTTCTTTGCCTTCCTTACAGCATCCTGCCATTGGGGGAAAACACTTTTATACTTCTTTTTAAAATCAATCCACCATTCAGAGCAGTTTTTATAAAAGATCTTTATGGTTACATGATCTGTACATAACTGTAATGCTTACCACTCTCTAAATTCATCCCATCATTTCTGATTTAGTCTTTTATTCCCTTTCCTATTTTGATATACTCCCTTTCTTCCATCACCTCCATCCATATTGTTAAACAATCCATGGTCTCTACTGTATCACCATCTGCAACATCCAAACCTTCTGAGAGCACCAAATAATCAGTTTCAGACCAAAGTGTCCCTCTTCCATAAGTGCAGCAGGGTGGTGCACTGGCATAGCGGTTATTCTCCAATTCAATTCTCGGTTAGGGTGCCTTCTGTGAGGAGTCTGCACGTCCTGCCTGTATTCTCATGGGTTTCCTCTGGGTGTCATGTTTTCCTTATTCCAAAGACATGCAGTGGGTGGATTGGACACTAAATTGGATCTAGTTGTGAGTGTGAGCATGCGGGTGTGAGTGGTGCACCCTCTGAGGAGGGTTGGGTCTTGGGCTAACAACCTGAGCCCATAAAATCCGTAACTGCTACAGAAACAATGAGTGCTGAAATGTGCTCATTGCTTGACGTACCACATGGTGCATAAACAGGTAAGAAAGAGAGAAATAAGTGCAGCAACTTTTATTCCACACAGCTAAATTACCACATTTTATCACTTCTTCTATTTTTTAACATCTTTCCTTTTCTTTTTACATTTTCCCCTTAAATCACAATTAAAGTCTGCAATAATAATTTTCATGTTAACCACCACATAATCTAATATTTGATGAAATAGAGTCTCTCTAGTCCTTGTCATTTGTATATGCATATACTGCTATAATTCTATAAACATATTCTGTCCACATCATATCCACAATAGTTAACATTCCCATCCTTACCAATGTTACATCTTATATGTTACTGTTGTGTTACATAGTGCAGCCACTCCAGAGCAACATTCATTTCCTAAATTCCATATTATTTTTCCAGCACACAATTTTTCTATTTGCAATCTTTCTTCACTTGTCAGGAATTTTACATCCCATAAAAGAATGATATCTACATCACATTTAGTACACCATCCCCTATCCTTCTTCTAATATTAATAATATTATTCGCATTTACTGAAAGAACTATAAAATTATTACTTTTCCTTCTTTTTTTATTTTAAGGGAAGTGTTTTAAATGTCCATTTGCATTTTCTTAATGATTATTTTTTTTCCATTTTAATATTTTTCTGAGTTTATACACAACTATTCCTTGATGCTTAGAATTAGATTTGTCACTATTTTCATTAACTGAAACACATCCCAAAGTATTCCTTACTACATTTCTTTTTAATATTTGGTGGTATATTTAGAAATCTTCTTTTCCCCACCCTTCCCATAGCACCTATCACATTTCGTTTTCTAGCATCCTTTACATAACCTTCACAAACATCTGACTTATTGCTTTCAATCTCTACTTCATCTTCAATGCTTTCAATACATTTACCTTCATCCTCCTAAGTATTTTGTCATGGTAACAGGGCTTTCTCTTTCATCATATTCATATGTTTCTCTTGCCCTTTTATGAAGCCCAGGGTCCCCTCATCCACTGCCTTATCTTACTCCATAAATATTTTGTCTATATAGCTGCTATCCACAGCAATGAGAATACTTGTCAATTTCTTTTTGAAGTTCCTTTAATAAGTTGTCCACCACTCTGTCCCTGTATTATAAACAGCCTTTATATCCTTACAGTCACTAAACAATTTTATTCTTCCTTTTTTCATCACTTCACTTCAACATTATTAAAAAAAATCTGGTATTAAATTCCTATTACTTCTATTACAGTCCTTGACAAATAACACAAATTCAATTTTTGTATTTCTCCCTGTTCTGTAAGTATATAGTCCTTTAGTGCTAAAGTCAAGCTGAAGTTTTCATTGTTTGCTTCTAGTTTTTTTTCTTGCCCTTAGTTAGTCACCTAAAATGACCATCTCTGTATTAATTACCATAAAATATTTTATATTTTCAAACAGCCTCTCCCTTTCCTTGTCACACATAAACATATACATGTATAGTTTTTAGTCCTTGTCTTCTCATTCTACAACTGTCAGTAATCTCCCTAGTTCTCAGACTATAACACATAAAATCTCAGTTCTTGTATTATGTAGATAAACTGCTATCACCGAGCACCTGCCCATTCCCATTGACCCCACAATTTCCCTTTCTCATATATTTTAAAGCTGTTTCCATTGATTTCTAAAGGCAGCAAACATTTATAGCTTTATTTAATTTGGTACACCATTCTAGCACAGTAAAATCACCTTTCATTTACTGTTCTAGTAGTATTTTAAGATGGTACTGAAAAAATATCACTTCCCCAATGACCTGTTAATTTATTTTCCTTTCCAACTAGGCCTCTGATTAAAATTTTGACCTTCAGTTGCTTACTCTTGTTTACTTTCATTTTATAGTGACTGAAACTTATTTTCCTGTACAGTTATTTCCTTTTTATTTTTATTATTATTATTTTTCATTCTATCCCCTAAGTCATTCACTTCATCTTCCATTTCTTCTTCCTCAGTCCTCCTTTCTCCCACTTGGATTTCCTCACTTATTTCCAGATCTGTTTTCTCAATATGCTATAAATTATTTGTTAAATCATCAAACTCTTTTCTCTCTATTATTATTTTGCCATGATCCCTACAGTCCATCCACAAGTGCTCCTCTTTCCACAACCAGTGCACATTAATTACTTTTTTGCAACATGAACCATTCGCAACAATTAAATATTATTTTATAGCACCCGTTAAATGATTTTCGTCACCACAAAGCTGACTATACTGATGAACATTCCCCTTACTGTATCAGTGTTCACAGTATGCGGGTAATTCTTCATTTTTCCATCAAATTTCCTTCACATTCACCCACATTTCTCAAACCCCAGTCCATAATTTTCTTTCATCATAAACTTTTTCATGGTAAAAATGCCTTTGCATAAATTAGAAAAATGTTTAAGAACGGCCTGTTCATAAATAGTATATATGATGTAAATTGCAACAATTCTCTTTTTCTTTGAATGTCTCTAGCTGGTAAAACCCATAAAAATTCCAAAAATAAATGTTTTTTTTTTCTTCTACCTTAAGCATAAATCTGTTTAATAGTTCAAATGATTCAAATGTTAACCAATTACCTTGTCACAAATGTTATACTGTTAATTATATTGTCTTATTTTGCAGAAATCCACATAACTGGACTTTTTTCAACAATCCTTATTCTACGTATATTTCTCTCTCCTTCAATGCAGCTACATAATTATTTCTCACTTCCTGTGCTGTCTGAGTGTCTACAATGAACTGAACCTCTTCTCCTGCACCTTCCTCCAGACTTCTACCCTCATCTATGCATTTTTTCACTGCCTCCACCACAAAAGAGCAATTGTCTCCCTTTCTGCCAGTCTCCTTCAATTCCATCCATCATGAACTCCATTACTTGTGTCTGGGTATTCTCCTGTCCCTTGTCAGAATGCAAATACTTCTTTGTTTTCTTATCTGCCATCTCTGCAGTGCTATGTCTTCCAAAAGGATTGTCTGCCCCCCCCCCACATTCTTTCACTGGATGGTGCTCTACAATCCCCTCTGCTGAAAACTGGGGGACATTTTCTGGAACCTCAGCCAAGTTTACCATTAGTATGAATTCTGCCTTTGGTCTCCAATGAACAGAGGTTGTTGGCTTTGTGTGACTAACCTGCTCAACAAAATCTAAATAAACAATAAAAAATGTTGCATTATGTGTAAAATATTAATTTGCTCCATTATAAATTAAAATTATCTTTAGCATTAAATTGTAGTTTATATACAGCCAAATTATCCAAAAATCGGTCAAAACCTCTATATCTACTACCCTACCATTTCTTGGAACAAACTCCCATTGTAAATTAGATCACTCAACAAACTCAAAGAATTTAAATCAGCCACCAAAGAATGCCTAAAAAGTTGTCAGTCATGCTACTGTACTCACCCTCCTTAAACTGTCATCCTTTCCTATGTAGCTTACCATCTGTCATTGGTTTTACTTCTGTTATGTGTCAGATCACTTAGCCATGCTATCTAAGTAATTACCTAACACTCAATATTAAAAATCTCTCTGCTTATATACTACCTGTATTATCTTCACTAACTGTAACTACCTTGGCTGTACTTACAAACTTTGCATATTGTTTCTGCACATATCTTAAGTTAAATGGCAACTTAAAGTCTGTAAATAATTTTGATGCTTTTATTGTTCCAACTGGAAAATGTTATATTTTTGTTTCTAATACCATCGCCAGTTACAATTTTATTTTTATTGTAAATTTGTGGAGCTTTTCTCCCCGGGCCTCTGCCAAACCCAGTCAACAAATGTAAAATAAATTATTAAATTACTTTTGTAAGATGTGAAGCATAAAACACAGAAAAAATATAAATATAATCATGTAAATTACAAATTTCAAAGAAAAATAAAATATAGCTGTCAAAATAAGGATTGTCTATATTCAAAGTCTCAGAAAAGTAATAATATCACATAGAAAGCTATTATATTAGAAGAGTTAGCCTGAGAAAAGAAAACATATTTGTAACTATTAAAAGTAATTTGAGTCAGTATTATTCCAGAGAGTACATATAAATATTATTTTATTTCACAAGTGCAATGAATATGATATATTTTGTAAGTTTATATGATAATCAGACTTAAAGACTGATTATTATTTTTTGGGCACAAATGATGCTTTTCAGCAGGGAATATTATCTGGGTAAGTCACTTACTCAAATTCATAGTTTGCAAGTGGAAATTGAGGAAATCAAACCCAGACCTAAAGGAAGATGTTTGCTAAACACTTGTAGCATTAACCATGTGAGGGAAACTATCAGATCTTTCATATGCAGCAGCCACGGAATATTTCTGAACCTGTCCTTCCAATATGTCATCCAAATATTACAACCAAAACAGCAAAGGACTAAGAATTTAGAACTTAGTAGAAAAGAGATTTTAAGAAACATGATGAGTGGAACAGAAAAACAATACTAAATAAAAACTAATACATTATAGGCTATTGAATTAAAACAAACCTTAAAACACTCACCATGCTTGATGGCTAAGGGATAAATCTATATCCTCATATGCCTAAAAAGTACTCCATATGTCATCAAAGCATGCAGCGAGCCTAACAACCCAAGATATCAGGCCTTAGTTTCAAAACCAACAGTAATGTCAGCCATCCAAACAGAATACATTCTATGACTGTAGTTTTAGTAGGTCTTTAGTTAAAAAAACAAAAAACAAATGAAACAAAACTTTCTATCAAAAACATAAAGTACATTTACCTGCTATGAATATTTACTATAACCGACTTCCACCAAGCTAATAGTGGGAGAGATCTATCTGCCTCTGTGCCCAACATAAAGCTCAGCATCCCAATGTCAGCCTGGGTTACCTGGGATAGCTTTGTTGAGCAAAAGCTGGACGTAAAACCAGTCAACCTGCCAAGCATGAAATAAGGATTGCTGCACTAAATATAGGTTTGAAGGACACAACTTGGAAATGGATGACATAATGGTAAGGAGGAGACTAGACATTCCATGTAGTCAGAAGACAAGGTTGATGGCAGTGCAGCAAAGCTACTTGGCTTGGGATCCAGAGTCTATTAGTCAGGGGAAGGGCAGGCTAATTGTGGGAAAATCTTCTGAATATATTGAGGGATATCATCAGACTTAGTGATAGACTCATGGCAGTCATTGACAAATGGACTCCAGTGTAAAGGGAGGGCAGTATACATACTCTTATCCTATTACCCACAACAGGGAAGTGAAAGAGAGTAAAACAGGCCATTCAGGCATCTATTTCAGGATACACTAGATAAAGTAGGACAAAATGAGCTGGTAGTGATAACAGGAGAACAGGAGAACTGAATGCTCTTTCTGGCAAGGCAGAACATGATATGAAGACTTCTTGGGTGCAAATGGGTGAGACAATAGGAATAAAGAAGGGTAGGCCATTTTAGATTCTGACTGCCAAATGGGTTGATGGTGGGCAACATATAGATTCATAAGTCCATAGGTGTTTACTAGGTTAATAACTCCAATGGTTTTTTTAAGCCTAGCCACGCATCCCAAATCTCTGACAAGTTATGGTATCCTTGATAAGTGTAAGCAGAAGCTTAGGGGATGAAACAGTTACAATCAGGGGCCTGGAAGATGAACCATTTACAGGTTGCCCGTATCCATTAGAGACATAGATGCCAAGCCAGGGATGACTTTCCTGGATCAGTAAGAGAGACTTTCAGAAGACTACTTATAAGAGTGATCAATATACACCTTGGGTAGACTTCCTACTAGTAAATAAAAGGCATTGGGATATAATGAAAGTTTTGCAAAATCATCCCCCGGTTAAACAATCAACCCACAACACAAACCACTGATGCCCACAATGAGCTGCAAGCAGTAGTTACAGAAAGCTATAAGATCAGCACAAACTAGAATGAAGATCAGAATGTTAACTGGAGTGAAAACACATGAGTTCAAGGAAATACTCAGAACTCCAGCACCTTAGCAAGAATAAGTTACAGGAAGAGCTGTGGAAGAATGGCAATGTATCAAAGCACCATGTGTGATGACTATTGCACAGATATGCAGTTAAGCCAAGTATGGAATAAGGCAGATAAGGAAAAGATGATGGTGGAATGCAGAATTCCAAGAAGTTATCAAAAGAAAGAAGGATTTTGGAAAAAGTGGGAGACAGCAAAGCCAGACCAAACTGAGAAGGAATACTAGTTGGAATCAAAGATGCTAAGAGGGCAGTTACAATAGCAAAAAAGAAGGCATTAAAGAGACCCTCTACCAGCTTCTGGAAAGTGACTCAGTAGATGACACAAAGAAACTATGTCAGGTTGCAAAGCAAAGACAGAAAGATAAAGCAGATAGTTATCAGACCTCATTCATAAGAGATATACTAGTAACAACCTACTCAACAGTCCACAGGACACCAAAGGCACATGGAAGGAGCACTTCCACTAATTTCTAAATGAAGAAAACCCCACTGAAACTGTACTGCCTATACACAGCCTATCATGAAAGAGGAGGAAGAATCCACCATAGACAACATAAGAACAGCAGTAAGGAAAATGAGGTAATGAAAGATATTATCAATATGTTGGGTGAGTTAGGGAAGAAATGACTCCTGAAGGTACTCATAGCAGTATGAAGAGACAGGCTTACCCTGCATGAATGGAGAATAAGCATCCTAGTACCAGTGTACAAAAACTAAGGGAACATTCAAAAACCTGTGGGCAGTATAGAGGTATCAAACTCCTGTCACATGGCATGAATGTGCTGGAGAAGATGAGTTTAAATGAATACTCAGAATAATACAAAAGTATGATGGAAGATGAGCTTATCAGATTTAGATCAGCATGCAGCACAACTGACCCCATGTTTGCAGTGAGACAGAGATGAGGAAAGAGTTCAACTGAGAATTCCTATACTTGGAGAAAGCAGATGACAATGTTCCAAGAAACCTGATTTGGGCAATTCTGCAATGGTGTAAAAGTCACAGAAGCATTAATAGAATTATGTAGGCTATGTACAAGGACGCAATGACCCAAGTATGAACAGTGTTGAGATTTACAGTGGGGTTCCCCGTAGGAGTGAGCATGCATTAGGGTTTGGGTCTGAGCCCACTGCTGTTCATACTAGTGATGGACTACATTTGTAGTCAGTTGGAGGGGACAAATTAACAAAGCTGCTATATGCAAATGATGTGGCTGTATGAACACAATTTGAACTGAAACTTCAGCAAATTATAGAGGAACAGAGTACATACTTGAAAGCACATGGGATGAAACCGAATGCAGACAAGATAGCTGTCATGGTAAATGGAAGAAATCAGCAGAAAACTGAGGTAAAAGGAAAAATAATGGAACAGACTTACATCAGCGAGTATCAGAGAAGGGTGGTTGAGGAGAAGGGAGTTTGAATGAGGAGACCAAAGCTAGAATCAAAGGTGCTGCAGCCAACTAGGTCAGACTGTCAGGGATATTGTGTAACAGAATGCAAAAGAAGCTGAAAAGTAAGATGTACAAAAGCAGTGGTGCATGCAGTACTTCTGTACAGTATACAAACCTGGGCAGTGAAGGCAGAGCCCTTAATGAAGCTATATGAAGCTAGAAGTGATGGAGCTGAAGTGCATGAGATGGATGGCAGGATGCACACTGTGGCACAGATGAAGAAATGATGACATCAAAGCAGAAGCCAAAGTGGCTTCAGTTACAGAGAAGGTCAAAGAGAGCAGATTACTGTGGTTTGGACATGTGCAGAAAAGCAGAAGGCAATGTGGTGAACAGCATTTGGGACATACAGGAAGAAGGCAAAAGTAAATGAGGACGTCCAACAAGATCATCGATGGACTGTGTGTGAGAAGACCTGACACAGTCAGGCATGACTGTTGAATTAGGTAGGAGAGTGGCAGTGTATCAAGAAAGGGAGTTCACTCAGCACCCCGACCCCATGTATTAAAACTGGGGCAAGGTTGTTGAAGATGATGATGTCAAGAGAAATAAGTCAGCTTTATCAAAGTACTGTATACTACTGTAAATAAAGCCAGAAAAGAGGTAAAAACCAACACAGCTTTATCAAAGTACTGTATACTACTGTAAATAAAGCCAGAAAAGAGTTAAAAACCCACACAGCTTTATCAAAATACTGTATACTACTGTAAATAAAGCCAGAAAAGAGTTAAAAACCCACACAGCTTTATCAAAGTACTGCATACTACTGTAAATAAAGCCAGAAAAGAGTTAAAAACCCACACAGCTTTATCAAAGTACTGTATACTACTGTAAATAAAGCCAGAAAAGAGTTAAAAACCCACACAGCTTTACCAAAGTACTGTATACTACTGTAAATAAAGCCAGAAAAGAGTTAAAAACCCACACAGCTTTATCAAAGTACTGTATACTACTGTAAATAAAGCCAGAAAAGAGGTAAAAACCCACACAGCTTTATCAAAGTACTGTATACTACTGTAACTAAAGCCAGAAAAGAGTTAAAAACCCACACAGCTTTATCAAAGTATTGTATACTACTGTAAATAAAGCCAGAAAAGAGTTAAAAACCCACACAGCTTTATCAAAGTACTGTATACTACTGTAACTAAAGCCAGAAAAGAGTTAAAAACCCACACAGCTTTATCAAAGTACTGTATACTACTGTAAATAAAGCCAGAAAAGAGTTAAAAACCCACACAGCTTTATCAAAGTACTGTATACTACTGTAAATAAAGCCAGAAAAGACTTAAAAACCCACACAGCTTTATCAAAGTACTGTATACTACTGTAACTAAAGCCAGAAAAGAGTTAAAAACCCACACAGCTTTATCAAAGTACTGTATACTACTGTAAATAAAGCCAGAAAAGAGTTAAAAACCCACACAGCTTTATCAAAGTACTGTATACTACTGTACATAAAGCCAGAAAAGAGTTAAACGCCCACACAGCTTTATCAAAGTACTGTATACTACTGTAAATAAAGCCAGAAAAGAGTTAAAAACCCACACAGCTTTATCAAAGTACTGTATACTACTGTAAATAAAGCCAGAAAAGAGTTAAAAACCCACACAGCTTTATCAAAGTACTGTATACTACTGTAACTGAAGCCAGAAAAGAGTTAAAAACCCACATAGCTTTATCAAAGTACTGTATACTACTGTAAATAAAGCCAGAAAAGAGGTAAAAACCCACACAGCTTTATCAAAGTACTGTATACTACTGTAAATAAAGCCAGAAAAGAGTTAAAAACCCACACAGCTTTATCAAAGTACTGTATACTACTGTAACTAAAGCCAGAAAAGAGTTAAAAACCCACACAGCTTTATCAAAGTACTGTATACTACTGTAAATAAAGCCAGAAAAGAGCTAAAAACCCACACAGCTTTATCAAAGTACTGTATACTACTGTACCTAAAGCCAGAAAAGAGTTAAAAACCCACACAGCTTTATCAAAGTACTGTATACTACTGTAAATAAAGCCAGAAAAGAGTTAAAAACCCACACAGCTTTATCAAAGTACTGTATACTACTGTTGTTAAATAAATTTGTTAAAGTCAGACTGTAAAAATCATCTGGCATTTAAAAACAATGTCAGTCAATAACAAACAGTAATGCAGGAGACTCAAGTATCTAATTTACAACTACTCTAATGTACATTAGGAGGCAAAAAACCATACACAAACTTGTACAGAATTTTGTCTAGTTTTATTGGTGAGACATATGACATTTTATATGTTTTACTATCAGCTTTTGCCCACCTCACTGACGTGGTCAGTGACAGGGTCTTTACATCATAGTAACTTATGAAAAGTGCTGAGATGGTGTTTTTCAAAAATCTTTTCCCATGAGAATATTACAGCCTTGCAAAGCACCTGGTCGGTCACAATGTCCTTCCGAGGATGTAGCCAATTCAAGGCTCTTAGATTAGTTCGAATACAATGGGTGCATGTCTTCTTTAATACTTCCCTTTGTCTCTTTCTTGTTCACCAGCTGGACATTATCTCTGATAGTGCGCAAGGCCGTTCTTCTGGTGGAAGCAGGAAAAGATACACATGCACACAGATTCATTATTTTCTAACTTTGCAAAATAATCTTTCACTGACAGACATGAGCCAGGCCGTGCTGATCGCTGCCAAGGCCAAGTTTCTAATTATACTGCAGCTTATGCTTCAAGCAATAATATGCGAGTTTATTTCTACTATTATTCTAGTAAAACAGAATTAAATGCATTACATATCATACTATTTTTCAACCTTTGCTCTCCATATAGATTTGAGCACATTTATTCCTGTCTAAAGCACACATTTCCCTAACAGTTTATAGATGTTTGAATACAGATTTTTCTGACATTCTCCCTCCTGTTAATGCATTTCATTCTATTTGAAACATAAACAATATCATTTCATTTCTTAGCCTTTTCCTTTTCAAGGACTTTCAGCTAAGTTAGTCATTGGTTTTATATTTCAGAAAAAGCATTATTTGAAATTAATCTTTTAATTTCAACACTTTGGTAAAAAGTTTCAGTAACAGATATATCAACAAATTTTTGATTAATCTTTTCATGCAGGGAATTTCACAGTAAACACATGCTCCTATTAGGAGTATACCCACACAAATAGCAATTAAATGTTTAATAGGATGGAACCCCACCCCCCCAAACAGATTCTGGAAAAAGTCCGTCAGTGGGTTTGGGCCTGGTTTAGTCATTGCTGATACTTGCTGAATTACCTCTAGGTGGTCATTGATTTTATGTTGGTTGTCTGGAATGTACGCACAGCATTTTTCTTCGTGTACCACCTCTTGCCGCTAGGGTGAAGTAAAGAGCCATTCGATTTTGTAGCACAACAGTTTTTATTGCATTCAGTTCATTAGTCACCAATTCTAGGGTGGAAAAAGTTGCATTGCTCATGACTTCTTGACAGCTTTCTCAGCTCCCAGATCGATTTGACTGCTCCATAGGCTGGTGGTATTCCTGCCCTGGATATAACACTGTTGCCCAAGTTCATATGAGTCAATTTACTTTTGTCTTTCACTGAATTATGGCCTTTTCAACCAGCTTCGATTTTACCAACTGGATTCACAGGTTTTTCACTGGACCTTCAGATTCTCGAGCTGTTTTCCTTACGTTCGTATCTTACCCAAAGGTAATTCTGCAGTATGTCTTATTGCTGAAACCAGATAACCCAAAAACAACTGCCGGACCAATTCTCAGGTAACCATTTATATGCCTTTTTCCCACAAATAAAATCATTACTTTGGTACTAATACGTGTTATCCCTGCATGAAACATTTTTCTATTCTTAATAGACAATTGCTTAGTTAAAACTGGATTGTCACATACTGCATTTAATGTAGTTTTCATTGAACTCAGATATGAATCATGGTTAGTATCACAAACAGTACCCCCACTTTTGACTTTAATGTAACATTTATAAGACATTGTTATATTACCATTACTTCAGCCCACCTGGAGGGTATCACTTTTGTAGAAACATACAACTCCTTTTTGTGTGACAGGTAAAAATAAAGCAATTTTGTCCTGTGATTTCACAGTTTCTGTATCAAGAACACTTTTCCAAGTCTCATTTTATTCCCAGAGGGACAGTGGACATTAACAGTCTCTTATATGTTGTTGGTATAGCTGTACAAACTCAGCAATTTGAAATGTGCATAGTTTCTGTATGCACAAGCTTCATGGTCAGGTATGTGTTAAAGTTTGGATGCCAGTCTATAAACAGTTTATCACGTCTTCTCACTTTTACTCGTGTGGTTGAGTGCAGAGAAAACCACAATAAGAGAAAATTGTCATATTTAGTCAACAAATGCACTGCCAAAGAAAATAATTATGCAATAGTTCTTGGGTTGCTCTGCTTTTTGTTTGCTTTACTCTTGGCCATTTTGCCCTTGTGTATCAGTCACAAAGTTCTTATTCAGCTGAAAGTTCTTTTGTCTGAAAAAGAGTTAAACTGCAAAACAGATTTATTTATTAACAGTTTCTTTATATAATTAGCTAGTGAACTGTCAGCCTCCAGCTCTGCAGGCATGAGAGCTTTTACTGAGGCACATAATATGCCCTTCCAAATACTACTTCAAAGGGATCAAACCCTTTACATTTGTTACTGTTTTCATGCTCAGCAATGCTAGAGGTAAACAGCAAATCCAATTCTTCTGAGTCTCACTCATCAACTTCCTCAACTTGTTTTTTTAAAATCCCATTGTACCTCTCCACCAGTCCTGCTGACTGTGGGTGGTAAGCACAGTGATTCCTTAAGGAAATCCCAAAAAAAAAATCTCCCAAGTTGTTGAATTGTCTGATTGACAAAATGTGTCCCATTGCCACTATAGATTCTTTCCGGTATGCCAAATCTAGGAATGATTTCTTTCACTAAGGCTTTTGCTACTGTTGCTGCGTCCGGATTCCTGGTCGGAAAAGCTTCTACCCATTTTGAAAACATATCTATGATCACTAAACAGTATTTTTTCCCTTCACATTTATTCAGTTCTATGAAATCCATACAAATAGTATGGAACGGATAGGGTAGTGTCGGAAAGCTCCCTCGCTTCGGTTTAAATGCTCCCTGTGCATGATGTTTGCTACAAATATGACATGTTGCACAAAATTTTTGTGTATAATTCGTAAATCCGTATGTTTGGAATGTTTTGTTAACTAACTGTACCATCCCCCCTGTTGAGACATGGCTCTGCCCATGGCTCAACAAAGCTGCATATCTAAATAAATTAGACGGCAATATTGTTTTTTTTCCCTTTGGAAATGTACAGTCCATTCTCAAAAATTGCACCTTGTTTTACTCAGTTTTGTTTTTCTGCTTTTGTAGTAAGCATTTGCATTGTTTTTAACATGTCTAAATCTAAAATCTCAAAGGGTTGTAATTTTTCATTTAAAAATAAAGTTTCTGAGTCTGAGGCTGCTTGCTTTGCAGCTGCATCAGCTCGTGCATTACCTTTTGAAATCTTATCCTGTTGTTTTGTATGAGCTACACATTTACAAATAGCTACTTTGGTAGGCAACTGAATAGATTCTAATAGCTCCAAAATAAATTGCGCATGATTAATAGGTTTTTCACTGGATGTAATCATCCCTCTATTTTCTTTATTGTTGTGCAAACACATGCACTGTAGAAAAAGCATACTGATTATCAGTATATATGTTTACTTTTTGCCTTTTACTAAAATACATGCTCCTGTCAAAACTACCAGTTCTGCTGCTTGAGCATACAAGTTGTGTGGCAAAGTTTGTGCTTCTAGATTTTTAGTGTCTGTAACTACTGTATACCCCACCAGATTTTTCCCTGTAGGACCCCTTCTGCATGAGCCATCCACGTAATATGTCACCTCAGCATCATCCAAGGGCATATTTGTAAGATCTTGTCTAGGTAAAGCTAACTGTTTATATGAGGTTGACTCAGCAGTATGGTCATACATGAAAGATGTCTAGCAGGAGAAGGGTATGCAACTTTTTCTTGTAGCAGAATTATTGCAACTGCATGAGGCATTCTCAATGTGAGAGGGTGGAATAACACCACTGAGGCTGAAGCCTGCACTGCCATTGCTGCTGCAACTACTGCTTGTACACAGTGAGGCAAAGGTTGCACCACTGGGTCTAACTGTGATGAATAGTAAGCTTATGGGGCATTGCTTATCCCCATGTTGTTGCTTTAATACTGATGTCATGTACCATTGCTTACAATCTATGGTCTAATAAAGACGTTTGTGATAACTTGGAAGTCTTAAAACTAATGAAGAAGCTATTAACTGCTTCAACCTGCAGAAAGCCATTTCTGCTTTTGTTTTCCATCGTAAAATAATTTGGTACCCAGCTTTAACAAAAATTAGTTGTACCTAAGAAAGACATTATTTCTTTTTAGTTGTTGGTTTGGGTGCTTGCAAAATTGCTGTTTTTTTTTTTTTTCTCTTTCCCACTATCTAGTATTTTACCTTTATTGAATATCACATATCCCAGGTATCTAACCTGTGTTTTTTTCCCAAAGTTTGTAACTTACTTTTGTTTACTTTGTGTCCTTGTATTACTAAAAATTTTAACAATGCTACTGTATTCACCCTGCACTGCTGCTGGGTGCTGCTAGCAAGATGTCATTTACATAAAGTAAAATTTGACTACTTTCTGGTGGGGTAGACCCTGCCAGGTTGCTAGCCATTTTTGTGCAAATATTATTGGGCTCTCACAATATCCCTGTGGTAGTCGAGTATATGTATACCTTTTACCCTGAAATGTAAATGTAAACCAATATTGACTATCAGGATGTACAGGTATTGAAAAGAAAGTATTGCTTATATTTACCACAGTAAAATACTTCTGTTGTGGCTTTAAATCATTTAACAAGGTATGTGGGTCTGGCACCGTGGGTGCTCTAGGTATTACTGCATTATTTACAGCTTATAAATCTTGTACCATCTGCCATTCCCGTTTGCTTTTTAACAGGAAATAGGGGTGTATCACATGGTGAATCAGGAGATTCTACCAGTACTCCTTTTCTGAGTAATGCTGCTTATTATAGGCTTAATTTTTACTTTTGCATTCTTTTCCAAAATGTATTGTCTTTTCTGTGGTCTAAAAGCTGACTTTGGGGTAATTGTAACTGGTCCTGCTGCTTGAATAAGCCCTACATTTAACTTGCCTGTTGACCACAGAGTTGTTGGAATTTTACACAAGGCCTCTTCTTTTCCTTTTAATAAAAATGCTAATCAGCTGTCCTTACTAGATTGCAAGTATACAGCTGTATGTGTCTGTGTCAACCAATTCAGTTTTGTTTTTATATCCCTTGTCCTGACATTTCTAAATCAGTCTGTTTTCCCATTTTGTTACCTTTTTTTTTCTAAGTCTGCCCATTTAACACTTTTGTTTTTTGTCAAGCTGACATGTGGCAGTCTATTGGACTTATACAATCTCATGAACTCCTGAGGTAATGAACAGCTTACTACACTGTTTCCCTCAGTATCCCAGCATAAAGTTTGTAATATTAATTTGTCAGTAGGATTCTTACTTATATTCCTTATCAGGTCCTGGTGTGCTACAGTAGTATGGAGTACAATGTAACAAGTGCTGCTGATCAGTGTCAAGGGAGGGTACCTTACTGATGGCTACGTTTATCAGTTCTTTGGTTACTGCCCTGGACCAATCATAACTAGGTCCTGGCTGTACCAATAATAGGCTTCACCCTCTGATCACACCACAAGAGCATCCATTTGTCTTTGTGCTTTCATACCCTGCATGGTAGGAACTACTGCTATGCCAAATATCTGCACAAGGTCTCTTCCCAGTAAGTTTACTGGATATTTTTGCAGAAACTACAATTTTACTTTTCTGAGTCATACCTGAAACAGGGTCAGTTATTGCTATATTATGGGAAAGTGGTTCCCTGTATAGCTGTCCATTTGCTGCTTTTACTAATATATAATCAGGTGATTCAGAATGTTTTGGTAACTTGGAGGGTGTATCAAAGTCCGTGACGCTCCTGAGTCACACAGGAATTTGACCTTTCTTCCCTCCACCAGAAGTGTTACTTCTGGTTTTGTATTTGCTAGGTAGCTCCAGGCTCAACAATGCTAAATCTAAAATTTTATTTTCATTTTATCCTCTACATCTGTTTGTACTTCCTCTATTCCCTCTACTACATTCACATTTTCTTTTTGTTTATTAACCTTTCCTGATGATTTTTGGTTATTATCACTATCATATAGTCGGTCCACATCTCCTATATCTTCTGTCATTGCTTTCTTATTTTGTTTATAGTCCCTAGCTAGATGCCCTTTTACCTGACTGTAATACAAATACTTCAGCTCCGTCTTCAGCAGTGAAGACTTGTGCCTTTTTTCTTTTTACTATTAAAGTGTCTTTCAGTACGTCTAGCATACTCAAGTAAGGCTTACAGCCTGCTTGTTCAGTGATTTATCATATGCCTTGTAATAAAACTACTAACAGAGGCAATGCAACCTTTTAAAATGTATTTTTAATTGTTGTTTTAAGCATTTTAATAATCTAGCATAATATCCATCTACTGTCTCATTTTCCTGTTGTATGCATTAATTAATGCAAGTCCAGTCTGCTCTAAGTTTTCATTTTTCAGAGATTCTGTCTGTTAGACCTTTCACTCTGTTGTCTAAAAATGTTTCAGAATTTTTAAGCTTCTGTTTTTTTTACAATTTGCTTCCTCAATCCACCTATGTGCTTGAGGTATGCCTAGTTGGTGCTGTTTTTCTTTTGCCTGACGCCCTGCATCAGATTAAAGTTTGTTTAAGGAGTTTAACTAGTGAAAGTTTATCTAGTTTACTATCAAATTTATAGTTGTTAACACATTTTGCAAAATATCTCACATTATCTGCTTACTGCAATTGCATATGCTTCACATTATCCGTTAGGGGCGGATCTCGTGATCTCTTAGTGCACTGATTTCCCATGTCTTAAAAAGACTGTTACGTAACCCTTCTCTTGTACCACGTGGTATCTTATTTCCCCATATCCACAGTAGTGTCTAGAATGACTGTTTACTTTGCTTTGTTATTCCCTGATCTATGACTCAAGATACAATACTTCGACTCTCTCTCTCCCTGCTATCACAAACCTTAGCAATAGCACAGTGTAACCTGGTCCCTGATCTAAAACAAAGACAAAGAGGGAAATTCTTCTTACCTGAGCCTCCCGCTTTGACTGTCTTTTTTTCCTTGGGGCCCAGTCTTCCACTTTTCAGCCACAGATCAGAAAGTGGACAGCCTCTTTACACACAACAATTCAGTCGGAGGTCTTTTCACTTTAAGAAGAACCATTTTGTTTCGGCAGCTTCTCCTGCAGATTTATCACCACTCATGCACTCTGTGACCTGCAGCTTACCAAGGAATTCCGCACGATTAGGACCAAAATGTTAAATAAATTTGTTAAAGTCAGACTGTAAAAATCATCTGGCATTTAAAAACAATGTCAGTCAATAACAAACAGTAATGCAGGAGACTCAAGTATCTAATTTACAACTACTCTAATGTACATTAGGAGGCAAAAAACCATACACAAACTTGTACAGAATTTTGTCTAGTTTTATTGGTGAGACATATGACATTTTATATGTTTTACTATCAGCTTTTGCCCACCTCACTGACGTGGTCAGTGACAGGGTCTTTACATCATAGTAACTTATGAAAAGTGCTGAGATGGTGTTTTCAAAAATCTTTTCACATGAGAATATTACAGCCTTGCAAAGCACCTGGTCGGTCACAATGTCCTTCCGAGGATGTAGCCAATTCAAGGCTCTTAGATTAGTTCGAATACAATGGGTGCATGTCTTCTTTAATACTTCCCTTTGTCTCTTTCTTGTTCACCAGCTGGACATTATCTCTGATAGTGCGCACAAGGCCGTTCTTCTGGTGGAAGCAGGAAAAGATACACATGCACACAGATTCATTATTTTCTAACTTTGCAAAATAATCTTTCACTGACAGACATGAGCCAGGCCGTGCTGATCGCTGCCAAGGCCAAGTTTCTAATTATACTGCAGCTTATGCTTCAAGCAATAATATGCAAGTTTATTTCTACTATTATTCTAGTAAAACAGAATTAAATGCATTACATATCATACTATTTTTCAACCTTTGCTCTCCATATAGATTTGAGCACATTTATTCCTGTCTAAAGCACACATTTCCCTAACAGTTTATAGATGTTTGAATACAGATTTTTCTGACAACTGTAAATAAAGCGAGAAAAGAGTTACAAACCCACACAGCTTTATCAAAGTACTGTATACTACTGTAAATAAAGCCAGAAAAGAGGTAAAAACCCACACAGCTTTATCAAAGTACTGTATACTACTGTAAATAAAGCCAGAAAAGAGTTAAAAACCCACACAGCTTTATCAAAGTACTGTATACTACTGTAACTAAAGCCAGAAAAGAGTTAAAACCCCACACAGCTTTATCAAAGTACTGTATACTACTGTAAATAAAGCCAGAAAATAGTTAAAACCCCACACAGCTTTATCAAAGTACTGTATACTACTGTAAATAAAGCCAGAAAAGAGTTAAAAACCCACACAGCTTTATTAAAGTACTGTATACTACTGTAACTAAAGCCAGAAAAGAGTTAAAAACCCACACAGCTTTATCAAAGTACTGTATACTACTGTAACTAAAGCCAGAAAAGAGTTAAAAACCCACACAGCTTTATCAAAGTACTGTATACTACTGTAAATAAAGCCAGAAAAGAGTTAAAACCCCACACAGCTTTATCAAAGTACTGTATACTACTGTAAATAAAGCCAGAAAAGAGTTAAAAACCCACACAGCTTTATTAAAGTACTGTATACTACTGTAACTAAAGCCAGAAAAGAGTTAAAAACCCACACAGCTTTATCAAAGTACTGTATACTACTGTAAATAAAGCCAGAAAAGAGTTAAAAACCCACACAGCTTTATCAAAGTACTGTATACTACTGTACATAAAGCCAGAAAAGAGTTAAAAGCCCACACAGCTTTATCAAAGTACTGTATACTACTGTAAATAAAGCCAGAAAAGAGTTAAAAACCCACACAGCTTTATCAAAGTACTGTATACTACTGTAAATAAAGCCAGAAAAGAGTTAAAAACTCACACAGCTTTATCAAAGTACTGTATACTACTGTAAATAAAGCCAGAAAAGAGTTAAAACCCACACAGCTTTATCAAAGTACTGTATACTACTGTAAATAAAGCCAGAAAAGAGTTAAAAACCCACACAGCTTTATCAAAGTACTGCATACTACTGTAAATAAAGCCAGAAAAGAGTTAAAAACCCACACAGCTTTATCAAAGTACTGTATACTACTGTAACTAAAGCCAGAAAAGAGTTAAAAACCCACACAGCTTTATCAAAGTACTGTATACTACTGTAAATAAAGCCAGAAAAGAGTTAAAAACCCACACAGCTTTATCAAAGTACTGTATACTACTGTAAATAAAGCCAGAAAAGAGTTACAAACCCACACAGCTTTATCAAAGTACTGTATACTACTGTAAATAAAGCCAGAAAAGAGTTACAAACCCACACAGCTTTATCAAAGTACTGTATACTACTGTAAATAAAGCCAGAAAAGAGGTACAAACCCACACAGCTTTATCAAAGTACTGTATACTACTGTAAATAAAGCCAGAAAAGAGTTAAAAACCCACACAGCTTTATCAAAGTACTGTATACTACTGTAACTAAAGCCAGAAAAGAGTTAAAAACCCACACTGACAAAACACTCACTGTGATAACAAAATGGCATGTAAAAATTGTGATCCTAATCCACCCTTCTTACACAACTACTAGTAGAAGTTTTTCTTTAATTTAAATAATAGTCATGACAAGAATATTCCAGTAGATGAATCATATAATTCACATGATTCAAAAGTGTCTTTTATCACTTGTGATGGTGAAACAGAATATGAAAGTAGAAATTAAATGCTTTTGTACCCCATGTTAAAAGTGATTTTAAACCTGTTTCTAATAGTACAATAATTCATACATTTTATGATGTGGTTCACCCAATATATTAGATAGGTTTAATGATTTGGACAAGAGTTATGTCAAGTATAATTTGACTGTGGAACAATGGCAAGAGATGAAATCATTCCAACATGATCAGAGGAAAGTGGTGAAGATGTTAAAATGTTATTCATATAACACATTTGGTCAGCCTTTTTGTTGTTCATTTACACAACTACTAACTTATACTCTTAAATCTTCTAAACTGTAATTTCACTGATGCACACTGATGCCCAGACAACATAGAAAAAAGCACACATCTTGTAGTTAGAGCTATCAGTTTAACAAATGAAAACTTGGAAACACTGACAATATCAAAAAAATAAGGCTTCCATTTTCCCCACTTACAAAAACCCTAGCAAATCAAAACTGTAGCCCCAAATCACATGAAGTACAAATGGCATTATTATTATCAAATAATCCTTCTATCATAAACATGCTTAGATCTATAAAATACTGTCAATTTAAGGAATCATTCTCCTATGGAAAGCCACTATCAGTACTTTATAGTTTATCAATTTACTGATACTTCAAAAAGGAAGCAGAGATAAGTCACTATAATGATTATTCCTACTTTATATACAGATACTAAAATATTTATTAGTATATAGCTCAATCATTTAGCATGCAGGGAATTAAAAACATTATTAAGCAACTCACATTTAATAACAGCCCTGCCCTGAAGATAACAGTCACTTATCCGTCCCTTTTGGCATAGAGAAACAACAGTAACTGATCCAGTGTCACATCGTAAAGATTTTGACAAATAAAAACAGTAGAAAACCTTTATAGCCTGAAAAGTGTCATGCTTTAAAAAGTCACCTGGATTCAGTTTGTATAAATCTTGGATTTTAAACCTTAGCTAAACAGCACACACCAACAACCAGTGCAAAGCTAAAGTAAACCCAACATGCATAAAAAATGGCATTTACTAAATACAAGCATCAGTGGTACACCTCCATTAGAAAAATCAATAATATTAACATGGTGATCAATGCTTAACAAATGGAAATTAAATGAACATAATCAAAAGCACAAAGAATGCAGTGCCAATGGGAGTTGCATCACAAAAGAAGTATAAATGTCTGATGCCCTTCCTCAACGCCACAACCACAATAGCTCCCCTTTGCTTCCTTGCATCAGTCATAATTATCTTGATCCAAAAAGATCAACTTTTCATTGAAATCGCAACACAGAGGCCTCCACCAGTGGCACAGAGTGATGAAGTTTGGACTACAATTGAGGCAACCTAAGTGTGATTAACAGTCTGAGTTTTTGCCAGAGATGGCAGGGAGGATTGGTAAGCCCATCCTGGGGTTGCAGCAGCACTTCAGAGGAAGTGACCTGTGACCTAGAAATGCATGTGTATGGTTTTTCAAGTTGTCAACAGTATTTTTGACCTTAGAGAGAGCATTAAGGACCTGTTTCCTAGTAACAGAATGGGGAGTTATATTTGTTGCTATTTCCTGAGAGAAATTTTGAGGGGGAGAAAAAGGTAAAGTTTGAGGTGAATTTGTCAGCCAGTAGGTTTGGTATATCTTCTGGCTCAGTATAGGTGGATCCATTAACAATGAGTTCTGCACACAATTGTGTATTGTCTTTGAGGTTGCAGACATAGCTAAAGAATGCCTTGTGGTTGTCCTTGGCTTGGGAGGGAGGTTAAATTTAACTCAAATTTGACTTTGGTAGACTTTGTTTGTCCTCTGAGTAGTTTGTTTATGTTGATTTTGTAGTCTTTACTGACATTGACCATGACTTTCATTAGTTAAATATTTCTGTCTGCATCTTTACATATCCATCCATCTTCCTTGACAGCAAGAGTGAGGGGCCAAACAGCGTTTATAGTATCAGCCTGATGTATTTATGTCAGTTGTGGCATCTTCCTCATCAATGCACCCCTACAAAGTCTTTATGATGGGTTTGGCAAAAAGCATGATAAAAATCTTACCAAAAATAATAGACCTAGATCAGCATGGCTTTATGTACAGTAGGTAATCATCTGAATACATTAACAGAACCCTTATGATTCAAAAGGATGTACTGGGCAATAATAATCTATTAATGTTAGTAAAACACTGTAGAAACTTTCCACCAGGTGTTCTCAGTGGAATAACTATGCAAAACTACTCCCTATATTTGAAACAATATGATCCTAGTACTGGTATTAACTGCCATTAAACTTAAACTGAAAACTTAAAACTTACATTTCAAAAATAATAAAATATGAAGCTGTCTACCCAAATAAATCTCTTAAACTTAGTAAATCAAGTAAAAAATCCAATCCAGCAAAAGTTAAATTCACAGTTCCTTTATTAATAAGCAAAGATGAGTGATCCATCAGACTTAATGGTTAATACATTTAAGAACACTTAATTAAATAGCAGTTGAAGTGGGAGTAGTAAAGTTTCTGCTGTAAATACAGATCAGTCCAGCTGGAATAAAAACCAACCCCCCCATCCTTCCCTTAAAATCAACCTAACATACCATGCTATTCAGCATTCCTAAACATCTCTGTCTCTCTATTTATTTATTGCATCCTTATAACATTGTAAAATTTAAAAAAAACAAATATCTTAATAACAAAACACAATTATGCTCTCATCCTATTAATTTACCCAATTTTTTTTTACTAAAATAGCTTTTGGTTCTTTTTCAGGTCTGTGCAAACTAGAAATTTCAAATTTTGCTGTGTGTGATTGTCAACAGAAGTAAGGAACAGTTTAAACTACTAAAAAAATCTATCTAACTCATTTGCATTACCAATAACTATATTTAATTCTAAGAAAAACAATCTTGTAAGTTACAGAAATATGAACTGTGAAGATAAACTGACACAAAAACTCTATTTTAAAGTCATATTTGTCTTATTTAAGTGTTATATGTTTTAGGTAGTTAGACAGTGCAAACTTTGTACATAAACAATGTACATGACAGTCTGTGTAGAGGAAACAGAAAAAAATGTGTAACGTATGTGTCAAGGCTGCCAGGACAGCTAGCTGGAATTTTGTAAATAATTATATGTCATTTGTGAATAGTAATATGATTTGTATGCTTGTCTTACAAATATAAGAAAATTATATATTATGTATATATTAACCTACTGGTGCAAAAGTATATCTTAAACTATATGTTATGTGCTGAGGCTCAAGAATGTAACCACAGTGTACCCTACTGGAAAAGAACAGAAATGTATATACCTGTGCAAATGCATGTTTTAATAGTAGTAGCTGGAATACACAGAGTTAACTTGCAAACCCTCAAGAAAATAAGTTGAAATTGTTTATGATTGTGGTATCTCTCAGTTTCAGCTAGGAGTCAGGATGTCTGCAGCTAGAAATTCTTTCTATTGTCTAGAAACAGAAATAATTACAGGTTTCAGAGGTAAAAGTGTGTAACTATTTTACGACTTCCAGTTCCAGGCAATCTTCTGAAAAATAAGTCTTTTTGACACAGGTAACAAAGAATTATGTAATCTGAGATAACCCAACAGAAATGTTTGATAGTAATTTAAGAACTGTCTCAGAGAATGAGTCAGTGCTTTTTGTATCTTGTCTTGGATCTGAACATATCCATCTTCAGCACTTCAGACTTAGATCATAGTATTTCTCTTGGAGATAGGAATATAGTAAGATCAGTCTAGATGTTTTCTGTATTTATGTGAGACTGCCCTGTAATGTTGTTTTAAAGTATTTCCTGTGATTCTGAACCCTGTTGTCACTGTACTGAGTTATTGAATATTCACTTGTGTTTTATTATTTATTATTAAATATTTTTAAAACTTTTAATTGTGGCTGGTTTGTTTAGAGATATTTAAGCTCTTAGAGTACTTGCATATGTATTTGATGACACTGTATAGGCCACTCCTAAATAGCCTTAAAAGTTCGGTCACACTTATCATTTGGATAATAGTAACATTACACAGTAGAATTGGTCACCCTTTGGGAAGGGCCTTATAGTAGTGGATAAAAGGTGGTTGGTGGCAATAATTACTACCTTATAATCTGGGCAGAAGGGTGCATAGCTAGTGAACCTGTGCCAATCTTGCCCAGGAGTGTCTGTGTGTTTGCATATAAATCAAATCTCAAAGTGTGTGTGTGTGTCAGCTACTTGGGCAGGGACATGGAGCACTGGTTGGACCGAGAGGGTGCTGGAGGTTTTGGCTTGACCACTCGGCTCAGATCTGAACCCTATAGCTGTGCCAGTAGGAAGTCTTATTGGGGATCTGGAGAGAGAGAGGGATAAACTGGCCCTAGACTGATTGTGATTTCTGTGTGCTCTTAAGGGAAATTGTACTTTACTGTGTGTGCACTTGTCATCCTCCCAATGAGCATGTCCCCTCACTGGGGTTAGTGATGAGGATTTATGCTCCTTGATTACTGGGTCAGTGCAGGGACATCACAGTATGTTCCTATTTCATCATATGTTTTTACATTTTTAATATTTTTTTAAATATTTTTATATTAAACATCACATATTTTATATTTTAATCTCATATATTTTAAATGGGAATATATGTTACACATTTTTTCTGTTTCCCCTACACAGACTGTTTGGGACTTATGTCTCTAATGGACACAGGGAGCTTCTAAATGGTTCATTTCCCAAGACCTAGCTTGTAAATGTTTCACCTCCCAAGCCCCTGCTTACACGTACAAGGGTACGAGAACTTGCCAGAGATTTGGGATGCATGGGTAGTCTTAAAAAGGCCCTTGAGGTCATTAGCCTAGTAAACACCTATAAACCTTGGGAGCATATATTTTGGGAATGTACAGTGATAGTTCAGTACAGTATTACAATTAACTGAACAATATGCTAAATGTTATACTTGGAAGATAATTGAAATTCATTTTAGAGCTGTATTTGTTAAATTAACTGAAGCAGTGAAAAGTGTTGCTGTCTTTAGTATTGATAGTGGTGAATAGAGCTACAACTAAAATGGAAAATAAAGACCAACCATCAATAAGATAGATAAGAAAGATGATTACAGAGAATAAAAAGACTGCTTTGAAAACTATTAGAGATTTTGTAACTGAAACGGAGCTTCAAGACTGACACAGAACAAAGCACAAGGTATAAAGCCAATGGTCCAATTGTTAAGATTTGTAATATAGTGAAAATAAAACAACATAGTCATTAATTTTTTAATATAAAGCAGACTATAATGCAAGGCATGAAGCCACTGGTCTATTTGTTAACATTTGTAATATAGTGAAAATAAAACAATATGGTCACTAGTTAATTTCTGATCACTAATTGTGTCTTCAAGTGTTTTTGTTTAAGGAAAAATGTGAAACTAATTTGATATTAAGGTTAGATAGACTGGATGTTGTAATGTGTGGATTGACTTGCATATCAATGACAAGTTATTGAAAGTTAAATCTAAACACTGATTGTCTGACATGGTTAGTTTATTAGCTTTGTATAAACATACAATTATAAAATGGTTCTATCAGCAATCAGTGATTGAACAATAATTGCACCATTCATGACGACTGAACAGTATATAAAAATGAAAATATAATCTGTAAAAGTGTTGCTGTATAAAAGGGCCAATCTATAGTGACAGATGGCATATATATATATATATATATATATATATATATATATATATATATATATATATATATATATATATGTCCTTTACAAGTATCACCATGTGACTTATGCGCACCTCAGAGGATGGCACAAATATGGTAGGCTGCACTGGCCTAGTTCTTTGCTGCACCTCACTGATTTTATTGAGGATTCTGTGGCATCCTTTACTAATGTGACTTTTTATGGGCATGCCTTTTTAAGCCCAGCAATTAAAGAACACTGGAGAATATGCAGAAGAAGGGAAAGATGCTCCTAACAATTGTTAGTAAACTGCAGACTCCACAGTACCTCTTTTTGAAAGTACAAGAGAATCCATGTCAGTGATAGTACAGGTATAGCCAGTAGTAGCAAAGAATGCAAATGCAATAATAAAACAATTTAATTTCAACTATTTTCTCTGAAATTTTTCAAGTTAAACTCCTGTGTTCCAGTTTCCATTAAACATATACATCTAAACAGTCTCAATAGTGCAGGTACATTCCTGTTCTATTTCAATAGGGCATGCTATGGTTACATTTTAGCTCAGTATTTGACACACACTTCTGTACAAATCATATCAATATTCATAAATGACATAGAATTATTTACAAAAATCCCAATAGCTGGGCTGGCAGTGTGACAGTCGCCATCATACAGGCAAGAATAAACAACAACTACAGGGAGTCCATGTTTTTCTTCCTCTTGACAGCTGTCAGTTTCTTGACATCTTGCATGACTGTTCCACCGAGGAAGCAGTTAGGTGTTATTTGTTCCATCACTCGAATAGGTGGCTGGTTATCATGCATGACAGATTGAGACAATAATACTCAGAAGCCACATGACACCCTGCCACAACTCTGTGCAACTGCCATTGTGCTCTACTGTGTCAAAGGAATGTGGCAAGAAAGATAGCCATAAGCCTTATCAGCAAAAGCACTATGCAAGAGGTCCCACTCAGCCAAAAAGAATCCAGATATTACTGTGGATTCTTTTTAGTTCCAAAAAAAGTTAAAATATCTCAGACCAATTTTGAACTGTTTGGACTTCCAAGGTGTCTATTTACACATAAAGATTACCAAAGAGCCAGGAAGTTTCTACACTTCTGGAGAGATATTAGTCCAGTCCCTTCCACTCAGCCTCATCTCAGCCCCAGTACTGATTTTTTTCAATAACTGTTCATAGCTGCAGTGAACCAGTGGCTAGAACGTGTAAAGGTGTTTCTATATGACCGAATCCTAGTTGCACCAAGTTTAGGCAGGCTACTTGCAGATCAGGAGTCTTCAATTAGTCTTTCCTAGTGTTTGGGAATAATAGGTAAGGAACACTGCAGAGTCCCAGATGAAACTCATGGAAACTTACCATTCATAGGCTGAAGCTAAAACATTGTGTTTTGCAGTCCACATCTTCCTGCAAACTGAGGTATCTCAGGTTCTTTATTCTTACTCAGTCAAGGCAACTCTTTATATCACAGTATTTCATGTCATATCAGCTACAGTTAATATGGGATTTAATCAATCTATTGACAGCTGTTTCCTCGACTAATGATAGACCAAAGGAATTGTGCTGTAACGCCTTTCAGTGAGTGTGGAGTTTTCCCATTTCTTCACTGTTTTGCGACCACAGGATATATATATATATATATATATATATATATATATATATATATATATATATACATACATATATCTATATATATTATGTATACACACACACGCACACACACACACACACACACACACACACACACACACACACACACACACACACACACATATATATATATATATATATATATATATATATATATATATATATATATATATATGTGTGTCTGTGTGTACACACACCCTCAAATGGCTAGAACATAGCGATCCGTTTTCAGTGGAGGCATGGGGAGAAAAGCTCCACAAGATGTTACATTAATAATAATAGTGAAAGAGAGGTTACATAATAGACAAAATTCAGAGTCAGAAACATTAAAGTAACATTATAGTAAGTCATAGGCTTTCATGTGTAACATTCATTGCAAAAGAAAATGAAGAAAAATAAGAAAGGTTACATATCTACAGAAGTATTCCATATAAAAAACATTATAGTAAGCTATAGGCTTTCATGTGTAACATTCATTGTAAAAGAAAGGGAGGCTACCTAGTAGATAGGTACTCAATATATATATATTTAAAACAATTCTGGCAAAGAAAATACACATTAGGTAGTAATGTAGCTGTGAAAAAAAAGAAAAAAATTTTTAGAACACTCACAGAGAGGGTATAGGACCTTATGAGTTGGGGGTGCTTAAGTAGGAGCATGAGAAGGGGATTTCCATTTGGAGGACTGATGTGAGAGCAGGTGGGTCTTGAAGTTGTTGTGGTTAGACATGTTGCATAGTGGAGAGGGGACAGAGTTCCATAGTTTAGCTATGGTGCAGGCTAGTAGTAGTTGGCCAGGGGGATGAGAATGTTTGTGCACTCATAGGAGATTTTGGCTCTCAGATCTTAGGGAGTGGGAGGGTGTGTAGGGTATTAGGGCTGTGGCCAGGGACGAATAGTCTGCTGGTTTGAAGATGCGCTTGTGGGTAGTGGTAAGTTGCATATATCTGAGGTAGTTGGGGAGTTCTAGCCATTTGAGGGTGTGTAGAGAGTGGCAGTGATGAGGTGAATTTTTGGTGCTGGTTGCAAATTTGCTAATTTTGTGGTAGCAGGATTCGAGTTTGGAATGTAGGCCTAGTTGGAGATTGGGAAATAGGGGAGTGCCATACATGAGAGTTAAAAGGAGGAAGGTAGTTGCAAGTGTTTGTTGGGTAGAGGGGCTGAGATAACAGTTGTATATATAGATGAGACCAATTTTTTGATGGGTTTTCTTAATAGCTGAGTATACATGGGAGTCAAACTTTAGGTTTTCATCAATGATGATGCCTAGCAGTTTGGTAGTGGGAACTATTTCCAATGGGGTTTTATTTTGGCTTGTAATGCAGAATAGGTTTCTGTCAAAAGTGGAGTTTCTAGTGGGGGTTTCTAGTGGGGGTAAAAATCATTAGTTTTGTTTTGCTAATGCTTAGGGCAAGGTAAATCCAGGATTCTGTTTTGGAAAAGGAAAGTTGGGGTTTTAGTAGCAGTTCAGAGGGGGAGGAGGCTGAGCAGATGATGGTGGAGTCATCTGCATACTGGATAACAGAGGCTTCAGGGATGGAGAGGTGGAAGTTGTTAATAAATATGTTAAGGAGCAGAGGGCCTAGTACTGAACCTTGAGGAAAGCTGGTGGGTGTAGGTAGGAAAGGAGAGGTAGATTCTTTCCATTGGACAGCTTGTTGATGGTTGGATAGGTAGCTGGTGAACCAGGCTAGGGTGGAGGGCGAGAGATGTAAGGATGAGAGATGGGATAGGAGTAAGGACTGGGAGATAGTGTTGAATGCCTTTGAGAGGTCTAAAAGTAGTGATGATACGTATTTGCCCTTGTCACGTGCTAGGCTGATGGTCTCTAGAAAGGAAAGGAGGGCAGTCATGATACTGTGGCCGGGGTGAAAACCATGTTGGGTATGGGAGAGGAGTTTGTTCAGGGTTAGATATTGCATGATTGGTGCATGGATAGTTTTTTCTAGTATTTTTGAGAAATTATGGCTATTGGTCTAAAATTGGTTGTGTCTATGTTTTTACCACCTTTTTGCAGTGGGGTGATGTATGCTTGGTGCCAGATGGTTGGGATGTATGATTCCTGTATTGATCTGTTTATGAGAATAGATATGATTTCAGCAGATTGCTTGAGAAAGGTGGGTAGTAGATTGATGTGTTACAACAGGGTTTTAGCTTGAGGAGAAGCCTTTTTATTGTGTTTGTGGGGGTGGGTTTTAGGCTGAAGGGGAAGGTAGGAGGAGGATGGCTGGTGGGGGTGGAGGGGCAGGATAGGGGGCAGGGAAGGAGGAGGATAGTTTTACTACGCAATCTATAAAGAATGAGTTAAATTTGGTGGCAGTTTCTAGGCTGGTAAGAGTAGGGTCTGGACATGTGTTGCTTTTATTGCCAGGGTGAGGAATGGAGGAAATGGAGTTCCAAAATTTTTTGGATTGGATGAGTGCATTTATTGGAGTTCACTGTAGTAGGTTTTGTGAAATTTAGTTATTAATTTTTTTGGCTATGTTCCGCAGTTTAAATTCTAGGAAGGAGTTGGTGGTGTTTTGTTTTTGTATTGTTTCCATTTTGTGTCTCATTGATGCATGCTATATTTAGTTTCATAGGATAGCCAGGGGCAGGGATGGGCTTTGATTGGTTTGGATCTAAGGGGGGCTAGTTGATTTAAAATGGCAAGGAATGTTTTGTTGAAATAGGATACTGCACTGTCTAGTTGGCGGGTTTTTAGGGGTGACCAGTCAGTGTGTTTTAGGCATTCTGAGAATATTTCAGGGTTAAAGGAGGCTACATTGCAGGTTTGGCTATATTGGTGATGTTTTTGTGGGGGGAGGATATACGGTCAACGAAGGCAGGTAGGTGGTCACTGAGAGGATCGGGTAGTATACCGGCATTTGAGGCAAGGTTGGTATGGGTAGTGAATATCCAGTTTATGATAGTACCAGAGGTTCCATCTTTGTTTGGCCTAGTTGGAAGGTTTATAAGTTGGCTGAAGTTGTATAGATTGATCGAATGGGATAGGGTGTCAGAGTTAAGACAGGCCCAGTTAATGTTCATATCACCAAGGATATAGGTTTCTATTTTGATATTGGAGCTAAACCAGGATAGTACGTCTTCTAGTGTTTTGGTATTTTCACCTGGAGGGATATAGATGGCCCAGTTGATGCATAAAGATTTGAAATTGTTAAGTTTTAAATAGCCTATTGTCATTTTGGCACTGGAAAATGTAGGGATGGGGTTGGTATATGGAGTTAGTGTATGGGTGGAGGGGTAGATAATAGCTTCTTCACCTCCTTTTTTCTGGGTTCTGTCATTGCGAAGGATCTGGTAGCCTGGAGGGAGGATTTCACTGACTGTGATGGAAGGTTTAAGCCAGACCTCGGAGATGGCGATTATGTCGGGTTGGTTGTAAGCAAGCCAAGTGTGGAGGTTGGAGATTTTATTTTTGAGGCTTTGTGCATTGATTGTGGCAAGGTGGATGGTTTTGGGTTTTAGGGGTTTGTTAGGGCGGTTACTGAGATTTCTGGTGGAGTTAGGTCCAGGGTTATGGTGGATGCCACCTGAGAGCGAGAGAGGGAGATATAGAGGAAGAGTTGATTGATGTGGTGTATGGGAGGTAGAGAGGAAGGGGTTGAGAAGGGGAAGGGTTTTTTTAGAGTTAATAATTTGAGAAGGGTAAGGGGAGGGGAGGGCTTGGAGTATTTTGGGTTTGAAAAAATGGGTTGGGTTGGAGGAATAGAGTTCAGGGGAAATTTGCTATAAGTAGGGGATGTAATTGGGAGGTAGGGGGTGTTGGCTTGGAGGTTGTGAGGTGGGTATGTGTTAGGGAGGAGTGTAAGGAAGGTGAGACAGGAGAGGGAGATAACTAGGCTAGTTTGGATTAAAGTGTGTGAGGAGAGAATAGTCATAAGTATTGGTACATGTGGGGTTGACATGTTACTGGGAATGGGTGGGTTTGTTGGAGGATAGAATGTTGTTGGGTGGGGTGTAATTGGAGGGAGGGGTTTGGTTAGGTATAAATGTACAGGTAGTGGGAGCAGGTGGGAAATGGGGGCAGGGTAGGAAAGCGAAATGAGCCCATAGGGTGAACGGAGCGGGATGAGCCAAGAAGGAGTGAAAAAAGCAATCAGTTACTGGGACTCTGTAGTTAGGACAGTGCTATAGTCAGAGGGTAAGTAAATGAAGCAGTTCTGAGGGAAAAGCCTGAGATTGCACTGGGATTCAAACAGATTCTGTAGCATAGGGTGGAGCAAGTATATATCTGTAAATCAAAGTGTTTTATATAAAAAATAAAATAAAGTATAGTAGTGGAGACAAGGCAAGCATTTACAAATGTGCGTTTCACTGTAGTGGGTATATGCTGCCACCTAGTGGCAAAATGGAGATGGGAAACAGAGATTTAACAGTTGGTCATTTTGTTATTGATTTATCTCCTTTGGTTATTCCCTAATTATAGTAGAAGCGTTCAGGGGAGTATATAGTAAAAAGAAACTGGAGGGGAGGTAATGGGCTGCAGTAGGCTGCTAACATTCTTGCTGAAGTTAGATTACCATTAACATTAGACAGTCTTTCAAATGTAAGATATGTTACATACACGCTAGTTTTTTTATGAGGGGAAACCGCATTTTATGTTTGAACAGGCAGTCCTAGGTAGTCTTCCTTTGCAAGGGGGTATTCCTGTAATATTATTTGTAGAGTGTAGAGCACCTGAGGAAGCAAGCTGTAAAGAGAGAGAGAGAGAGAGAGAGATTGGTTAGCATTTACAGGGCAATAGGATAGGTAGATCTAGTAGAGGGCTCGGGCAGAAGCTGGAAAGAAATAAGTGTAGGTAGTGGGGTAGAGCCAGGAAGCAGAGAGGCAGAAGATGTAGTAGCAGACCAAAAAACCAAAACCAAAAACATATATACACTCAAAGCCGTTCCCTTTCAGCTAAAGGAGTTCGTTGGTTGTTAACACAATATGTGTTGACAATGCCCCTAGCATAGGGCAGAGGCATCCATGCCGATAGCTGCTACTGCAGTGAACATTTATAATGGGCTGCCTATAGGAAGAGTCAAAGGATGGAGCCACCACTGTAAATGAACTGACAAAATATCAATAGAAGTACAAGAATTCAGTTTTCACAATCCCTCATGCAAAGTTCCACATGAGGGTACTCCAGTGAGTCTAAAAGTACAATGGTCTCAGGTAATGGATCCCATGTTTTTTTCACTGTTCTCACATTTTCCCAAATGAAGATTTCTAAAGTGTGCAGATTCAGTTACAGTGGTGGCTCCATACTTTGACTCTTCCTGTAGGCAGCCCATTACCAATTTTCACTCCAGTAGTAGCTATCAGCATGGATGCCTCTGCCCTAGCAGCTCTTCATCATCATCATCATCATCATCCCCTTTTTCCCATTTACATGGGGTCGGGGTATCGTATTAACTGTTGCCAACTCTCTCGATTCAGTGCCACACTCCTGCCTTCTTCAACACTCATGCCTGACTGTCGCAGATCTTCTTTCACACAATCCATCCACCTCTTTGCTGGACGCCCTCGCTTCCTCTTACCTTCTTCCTGTCTGTCCCAAATCTCCCTCACCAGATTGTCTTCTGCTTTTCTACACATGTGCCCAAACCATCGTAATCTGTTCTCTTTGATCTTTTCTGCAATTGGAGCTACTTTGGCTTCTGCTCTTATGTCCTCATTTCTTCGCCTGTCCCGCAGTGTGCATCCTACCACCTTTCTCAGGCACTTCATTTCCATCACCTCTAGCTTCTTCAACTGTTCTGCCTTTACTGCCCAGGTTTCTGTACCATACAGTAGTACTGGTCGCACCACTGTCTTGTACACCTTACTTTTCAGCTTCTTTGGCATTCTTCTGTCATATACTACACCTGATACTCTATGCCAGTTGGCTGCAGCCCCTCTGATTCTAGCTTTGACCTCTTCATTCAGACTACCCTTCTCCTCAACCACCCCTCCCAGATACTTGAAGCTGTTTACCTGTTCCACTATCTTCCCATCTATCTCTATTCTCAGCTTCTTCTGATTTCCCCAATCTGCTGCCATTACCACTGTCTTATCTGTGCTTAGTTTCATCCCATGTGCCTTCAGATTCGCATTCCATTCCTATCCTTTGCTGAAGTTCTAGATCAGAGTCTGCCTGTAATGCCACATCGTCTGCATACAGCAGCTTTGTTGCTCTGACCCATCCAACCTGTTTGCTGATGTAGTCCATTACCAGTATGAACAGCAGTGGGCTCAGAGCTGAACCCTGGTGTGCACCCACTCCCACTGGGAACCCCTCAGTGAGGCCAAACACTGTTCGTACTTGAGTCACTGGGTCCTTGTACATAGCCTGTACTAATTCTACCAGTGTTTCTGGAACTTCAAACCACCGCAGTACTGCCCAGATCAGCTTTCTTGGGACCTTGTCATATGCTTTCTCCAAGTCTAGGAAAGCCCAGTTTGACTCTCTCCTCTTCTCTAGTTTCTTCTCAAGTATCTGTCTCAATGCAAACATCGGGTCAATTGTGCTGCATCCTGATCTGAATCCGAACTGTTCATCTCCCATCTTACATTCTACTATTCTGCTTATCCGTTTATCAATCACCCTCTCCAGAACTTTCATGCAATGTGGTAGGAGTTTGATGCCTCTGTACTGTCCACAGTTGTGGATATCCCCTTTGCTCTTGTACACTGGCATGAGTATGCTTATCCTCCAGTCATCTGGAATACGCCTTTCTCTCCACACTGCAATTAATACCCTCAGGAGCCATTTCTCCCCTAGCTCACCCAGCATCTTTATCATATCTACTGTGACCTCATCTGAGCCTGCTGCTTTCCCTGACTTCATTTTCCTTAGTGCTGCTCTTACTTCTTCTAAGCTGGGCTCCTCTTCTACTCTCATTGTAGGCTGTTTCTGGGGCAGTACCGCTTCTGTGGGGTTTTCTTCATTCAGAAGCTGCCAGAAATACTCCTTCCATCTGCCTTTGATGTCCTGTGGGCTGGTAAGCAGGTTGTTGCTGGAATCCCTTATGAAGGGTGTCTGACTATTTTCTTTATCTTTCTGTCTTTGCCTTTCAACCTGGTATAGTTTCTTTGTGCCCCTTACTGAGTCACTTTCCAGAAGCTGATAGAGTGCCTCTGATGCCCAATTCTTTGCTATTGCAACTTCTTTCTTAGTTTTTTTGTTAGCCAACCAGTAGTCCTTCCTAGCTTGGTCAGTCTTTTCAATCTCCCACTTCTTCCTGCATTCCTTCTTTCTTTTGATTACTTCCTGCACTTCTGCATTCCACCACCAGCTTTTCTTATGTACCTTATTTCCATACCTGGCTCGGCCACATATCTTTTCTGCAGTCCTAACACATGCTGTTTTTAGGCGCTGTCGCTCTTCTTCAACTCCACCTATTTCCTCCTCTTCTTGGGGTGCTAGAGCCCTGAGTAATTCCTTGAACTGCTGTACTTTCTCTCCAGTCAACTTCCAGGTCTTCAGCCTCGTCTCTGTTGACCTTAGAGCCTTCTCTGACCACTGCTTGCAGCTGATTGTGGCAACTACTGGTTTATGCTGTGAACCGACTGTTTCACTGGGGATGACTTTGCAATCATGGATTCTACCCCAGTGCCTTTTCCTTACTAGGAGGAAGTCTACCTGAGTTGCATGTTGGCTACTCTTGTATGTGATCTTATGGCTGTCTCTCTTTCTGAACCATGTGTTGGCTACTATTAAGCCATTTGCCAGACAGAAGTCTAGAATGGCGTCTCCTTCTTTATTCCTATTGCTCCACCCATGTGGACCCAGGCAGTCCTCATATCCTGTTCTGTCTGTCCCGATATGTGCATTTAAGTCACCCATTATCAACACCAATTCATGTTGTCCTGCTTTATCTAGTAGGTCCTGCAACTGCTGTCTGAATGCACTCTTTTCCTCACTATCACAACCCTGCTGTGGGGCATAGGCTGAGATTATGAATACTGTCCTATCATTACACTGGAGTCTGATTGCCATGAGTCTGTCATTAATTCTGATTATATCCCTCACTGACTTCTGAAGCCTCTGTCTCACCACAATTCCTACACCATTTCTAGCCTGTCCACCACCTGAGTAGTAGAGTCTGGATCCCAAGCCAAGTGGCTTTGTTGCACTGCCCTTCAATCTCATCTCTTGGATACATAGGATGTCCAGCCTCCTCCGTATCATCATGTCATCCACTTCTAAGCTGCATCCTGTCAGTGAACCTACATTAAGCATAGCAATTTTTAGTTCATGTTTGGCAGGTTGGTTGGTTTTATGTCCAGCTTTCACTCAACAGAGCTATCCCAGGTAACCCAGGCTGGGCAACTAGACACCGGCCAGCCAGTAGCCTATTGACCCAGGGCTGCTGGGCTTTTATGGTGGGCACACACTGGCCAATAGGGGCACATATACCCCTCCCACCGTTAGCATGGGGCCCTGGCATGGGTCAGAGAGTAGGCCGGGTCCTCAACCCACTTATCACCGGTAACTACCCATGCCCATTTTTTGGCGACAGTCAACATGACCGAATCACCTAGAGCCATATTTTACACCATCGAGTGACTAGCCCTGCCACGGCATGCAGTTTGTGATCTGTATTCTCCTATCTTGAGGATACTGCGCACCACAATAGATGCCCAAAGCGGTTGGTCTTTTTTCAACTCTTCCCCACATTGGGCACCATGTAGAGTCTGTGCTGCTGCCCATAGCTCCATTCATTGGTGAGTTTGAGATGGAAACACTCAGCATGTTTTTCAAACATGGGAGAAACCCCATGGAGACACAGAGAGAACATGCAAACTCCAAACAGGCATTAGTCGGAGGTCAGGATCGAACCTTGTACCTTGTACATTGGAGGTGAAGACCTTAACCACTAAGCCATCTGGTCTAGTAGCTAGTAGCTATCAGCATGGATGCCTCTGCCCTATGCTAGGGGCATTGTCAAGGGTTGACAGTCCAAGGTATTTAGTCACCAGCAGAAGGCAGTGTGCCCTTCAGTATTCTGGGGATAAGGGCAGTCCTTTACACTTTGCAAGTGTTACAGGACTTCCTGCCCCAAGATGTAGTTGTCATCCACACTGACAGTGACAGTGGTTTGGGGCATAAGCAAGCAGGGAGGACTCACTCATACACCATCTGTAAGAACCTATGAGGATATAGGAATGGGCTATACCAACAAGACATTTTCTGATAGCCAACCACATTCCTGCAGAATCCAGTACACTAGATGATAGGCTCTATCAGTGCTTATCGATGCACTGCAAACTCTCCACTCAGCATTTTTGTATCATAGAAGATTTTCCATTACTAGGAAAAAGCTTTGCTGTGACCTCTTTGTATCCATGACCAATGCCAAATACCACAAATTCTGTTTCCTCAATCCTTTATTGGGCTAATTCCCCAGAAATGCCTCAGGATTCCTTTACACATTTCTCCATTTCCTTTTATTCTAGAGTTCTATCCTAAAGCCAAGTAGAACAAATCCATGGTCATTTTTCTAACCCCTTCTTGGACTTAAACGGTATGGTTCTCATCATTACAATCTTATCTTCTAGAGTAGTCTCCAGAATCCTGCTGACCATACCTCTCAACTTGCCAGATTTTCACAGAATGTCCAGATTTTTGCCTCGTATTTTTGGTCTGATCCTCATAAAATGTGTGGTTTTCTGGCAAATCACTTGGATAATCTGAGGTTTGATGTTAGTAAATAATTACATATACTTGAGTTTCAGACTTAAAATCCATCAGAAAATGTATGTTAACACAAGCCCTTTTAGACTAGCAAGTTTATAAGTTTATAAGAGCAATATTTACAATTTGTCCTTATTTTTGGCCCTTTGTCTCCCATTTTGTTAGGCTTTCTCCAGATTTCTTGCACTAAGAGGTTGCGAGGTATGCTGCTGACTCACCCATCTGGTAAAGCTCACATCAAGTTTCAATCACATCTAGCTAGATGGTTCTCCTAAATTAAGTAATGGCCAGGCACTACACCTGCAAATGGTCTGTTGTAGTCAGTGTACTACCCCAGTAAATAAACTTACTAACTAAATAATACCAATGTATAAAGGTCCAAATCCTCATTTTGATTTAAAGCCTAATACTGGAAAATGTTCTAAAGTAAATGGACATATTTTGCTATTTGGTCTAATTCCAAAAGTTTGGACCCCTTTACAGTTGTACTGTGTGCAGCTTTAGATTACCTCTCCCTGATTTTTTGATACAGTCCTAAGTTGTTTATCTACAGTGGTTCACATTGCTTGTATATCTAACTTTTAAGGCTTCGTCAGTTTAGCTTTAGTTTTTTTATATAGTTGCAATACTTTTTTTGGGAGGTACTTTCCCGATCCTGCCTTCCTACAAGGATTCTTGCCCTTCATTAGATTTGTAATTCATTTTAAACTTTAACCTTTTTTCCTTTTGAACCTGCTGCTAAAGCTGATTTGAAGAGTACCTTCCATGTAAAACTGCTTTTAACTCTTAACATCTTTCAGTGACAACACTTTAAGCTTAGCATATATCTGTAAGTATTTAATTTTTTTTCCATCAGTGGTAAGTTGCTAAAGTGTAGTTAAAATATACATAAATAACATGAATTACCTGTTAGTCTTGAGTCAAGAATAACTCATCAGGATGTGCAAAACATTTCCTCTTTTATTTAAATCCACCAAATGTCAGCACTGGGAGATTGCCTTCACAAAGTTTTCAAGTCAGTCTTACCAAGAAGGAAAAACATACAGTTTTAATTTCATTTCTTATCAGTAACAGCATGCAGAATTCTGATGCTTCATATTAGTTAACAAATATGGTCTCTGTAGACCCTCGTGCTTCTCGCTTAGTGCTGAACATAAACACTTAACAACTGTTTTTTTTTTAGTAACAATAATGTTTTAGAAAAACACAAGCCACCTGGCCTGGCAAACAGTCTTGTTTTCAACCTTGTATATTTCAGTACCAGTACATGCTATCTCCCCCAGCATTCCTTGTAACTACCCATCCCAGCCTGGGAAGGTCAGAGCTCACATAAAACAAAATCTCTTTCACATTGTGTTCTTTCCTCCTTTCCTGGGCATTCCAGAATCAGACTCTGTAGATCATAGTAACATCCTTTAACCCCTTCAGCACTTTCTTTACCTTCAGTCATCTGTTAATACACTTGCAGCTTGATATTAGAATGCAGTTGTAAAAGAGTTAACTCCAATAAGTATCTGTGATTTGCATAAATATACATTTATATTACATATCATTTTTTAACACAAACAATTATTAAACAATTAATTTGTGAAGAAACTGTAAGTTAATACGCATTTTGTGAAGAATAATCATGAGAAATACATTTTTTCCTCTAACAATGTGTTGTCTTCTACTAACTCATCACTCTTCTCTGATAAATATGCTTTACTCAACATAACAAGTAATTCATGACCTGATCTATATTTTACTTTCAGATTACAGGCTGGATTCAATAAAGCCTACATGGCTTGCTAAAATTCTGTGCACAGCATGGCACAATGCTCACATGGTAGCGTGCTGATTTGTATTCACCAAGCAGCTCTATACAGTATGTAGAGCCACACAAACACAGTAAGCATTGTGTCATGCTAATTACAGCATAAACAGCTGAACTGTATGTTATCAACCAACCCAAAATGGAAAAACTATTCAGCAAATTATAAAACAATCATGTATACTCAGTGTAGGTTTCGGCCTTGAATTCTAAAACATATTGGAATACAGCTACAGAAACTACTGTACACAATGGAAAGAATGTTAGGGGCTGCTGCTGCTCTTCTGCATGTGTGGGTGCAACATGCTCAATTCTATGCTACAACTAATAGACCTTGGTCAAGAAGGAGAAGGGTGTTTAGACCCTGTTGAACTTTTTATGGTCTGCATAATGTGGAAATATTAGAATGCTACAGAGTGGATAGAGGCACACTACAGAAAGCCTGCAACCTCTGTCGTCCTCAACTGAGAGCAAGGGTAAACTGAAGGGAAGCAATATTTGTGGAGACTAAAGTATGAGCAGCACTTAGAATTTTAGCTATAGGAACCTTCCAGAGACAAACAGGGGACATGCTGGGGGTACCACAGGCATTAGCATCCAGAATCCTTCATCCATTCCTGAATGCTATGTTACAACATGCTAGTGACTACATACATTTGCCTGTACCCCTGAGCACAGAGCTAAAACTATGCAGGATTTCTACCCTGTAGCACACTTCCCTGAATTCCTGGGTGCCATAGACTGCATGTACATTGAGATCAAAGCACCATTAAGGGATCAGGTAAGGTTGTAATTAAACAGAAAGGGCTTCCACTTCATTAAATGCCAGATCATGTATAACGCTAAGGGAATCATCCTGAATGTGTGAGCTGGCAACCCTGGCAGTTACTGCAGCTCCCATATCTCCCACAACTCTCAGCTGTACCAGGGGTTTTCCAGTTGGGATATCCCACAAGGTCATTTATTGGGTGAGGCAGTGTATGCACTCGAACCATGGCTGATGACACCCTTTAGAAATGCATAAACACCCACAGAAGAACACTATAATGAGGCAAAAACTCAAAGAAGAAATATTATAGATTAGGTTTTTGGGCTGCTGAAGTCATGATTCCAGTACCTGCATACACCGGGGGGGGGGGGGGGGATTGGCCTGCAGCATGATCCATGTACTTGTGCTGAAATTTTCAATGTCTGTACTATCCTTCACAATATTATCCTGAGAAAACAGTTTCAACAGGAACAGCAAGAGGAAGGGCCACACATCCCACCACCACTAGTAAAGACACCACAGCCACATGCAGGTGAAGACTCAGTGGGGGAGCCACCAGCCACTGTGGGTCTAGGTAAATGTAGGCTTGCACAATGTGTCCTCACCCTAGCCAAGAGGCAATGGATAGCACACATACTGACTAAAGGGAGCAACATTCATCCTATGCACATACATACAGTATCATTGATGCCAGGAAATGCTCACGACCTTTACTTACCCATGTAGTGGCTGTGTACTGGTAGCATCACACAGAGTCAGCCCTGAATTAAAACACTTGTAACTGCAGGACTGTCAAGGTAAGTGCTGAACCTGGAAAAGGAAAATAAATGGTTAACAATACAAATGAATAACAGATCCTTGCATACTGTTACTTGCTAATGTAGAGTAGAAGGTGAGAGACTTTTATAGCAATAATGTCATTATGTGACAGGACTGACTTATGTCAAGAGGTGTCTGCTCTTTATCAACTAATAGACCTCATGCATCAAATATATACACAATACAGAAACCTGTAAGAAAGCAGTACAATTTTCAAACGAGCATCACAAACACATATATAGTAAGGACTCCATTAGCTATACACCTTGTGCATCAGAAAAAACTTATCTTTCCTGAATCCAAAATATAGAAACAAGGAGATAGCACTGTTATGATCATTTGCACAGGGCATTGTTTGGGGGGGGGGGGGGGCAGGAAGCCAAGGTTGACACAAAAGGTAGTGACTGCGTGTGAGTAAGAAAGACAGGCAGGCAGAAATTTATTTAATTATCACAGTGAGATGCATCAGTATTTAAAATGTAATATCAGTTTGGATGATATGGAGAGTATAAATTACTGCTGTGAATCAAATGTTCCTTCTTTTGCCTTCCTCCACGCAAACATGCTAAAAAGGGTTGTGCTGCAGTCAAGATTCACATACAACACCTGCAGATCAACAACACCTGCAGAAAAAAGATACATGGTACCTTGATGAAATGAAACATTGTTACTTGTTCCACCTTCTTATCAGTAAACATGGTAAGCAGTGTTGCATGACAATCAGCACTATGTACAGTAATAAGTGTAAAAAATACACCTACTGCCCAGCTTTCCCCGGGGCAACAAGTATAAGTTCATGGCCACAATACAGGTGAGCCAAGGTTCTAATCCAGCGCACTCCAAATTTTATTACTGCTGTTCCAATTAATTTTAGATAAAAATTAGCAATGTAAAGATAATTATACATAATAATAAGTATGTATAGCCATTGATATCATGTGAATTATATGTGTGACTGGAGGTATCCTGACAATTATGTTTCTGAAACTAAACACTTATCTTCTGTCCTGGGATGGACTTCATACTTAACTGATAGCCATCTTCACAACTCACATAACACAGGTATAACTGAAAAACAAAATGTGTTCTGTGGAGTGACCCAGAACTAAAAAATCATTCCTGAAAGTAATACCAGTATATGCATTTTCAGTATATTCTCACACGTTACTCCTGCATGACACATGAGAATGCATAAACCAGGACTTTATTAGGCTACACACATACATGGTTAAATGAAGTGTAGCACCACTTACTCTTTAATTTGTTTATATAATTAATGAGCATGTCAGACAAACACTTCTTCAGTGACAATGAGGCAAAAACACCTATGTGGAAGGATATGTATTCTCTATTTTATGTAGCTTTGAATCTCACATTTTACAAATTACTTTTATCAGTGTATAAGGCCCCACAAAATATATATCAAGTCATACAATTTATGCTCCCCAATTCACTTCTCAAACGTTGAGTCATTTAATGGGTATAGCAGCAGACAAGCCGTAAATTAATGCCAGCTGTCAGATTACACTTCATATTTCATAATCTGCCTTTCTATTTGGCAATGTTGCTCTGCATGCACCATCACATAAATGTGGTTGTCAAGGTTGTGTGAGCTTGTGCACTGACCATTAAATGTGATATCCTGAATTGGCAGGAAAACACTTTAACTGTTGTTGAATGACCTGTACAGACATGGCAAACATGGCAGAAGTTGGCTAAGATGGTGCCCAGGTGCCTAATTCAGGGCTCAAAGATGGTGTGTAGAGGTATCAAGAATATTCATTGCACTCCTCGTAAAGTACCACAGCCATAGACTTTTGCAGGGGGCTTTACTGGGTCTGAATATAAATCTGAGACTTGGAACAGTCTAGCCAAGGTTGTCTCCAGTGTGACTGACATTCCACACATTGGGAAGTAATGTAATCATCATTACAATGACCTGAAAAGGTGCAAGCAGGAACATCTCAACCAGTAGCTGAATGAGTTTAGGATAGCTAACATCCCACAGTTGTGTAAGTATACAAATAATACTTTAACTGATATAGAAAGCTGGAGATAGCCAAGACTTGTATGCATAATGTTTCTCTCTTTCTCTCCTTATTTATTTTTCAGCTGCTCATGAGATTTTATTGAACAGGGAGGCCCATGCTGAATGCTTAGAAATACTGAGAGGAGCAAGGGAAGGGATATGTATGCAGCACAAATTAGCATTATTTTATTAAAATTATTGCTCTTCCATGCATTGCTAATAAATTAAGCATGCATATCTTAACTGTAAAAGCAAACATGCATGCTTGATTCTGTAGGTCAAGGTAATTGTAGGAGTCAAGCGTTATACTGTATTCAGATGTTGTGGGTTCAAATCTCACAAGTAACAAATCTATATTAAAATATTTAATATTAATTAAAAACGAAATTAGCATAAATTTCATGTTGTTAACTTAATCTATTATTTTTAAAAGCATATGTGCAGCATATGTATATTACAAGGATATTTGGAACAATTCTTAGTCCTATTTTGGATTTTTAAAAAGTATATTTAACATAGGCTAACCACTGTGGCTCAGCCTGGCACCAACTCAAATGATTGCCTCACCAATACCCAGCACATCTGGGATGCAACCTGGCAGTACTGCCTCTGCAGTCCCTGCACTACCTGGCTCCTCAACATCAGGCAGCATTACCCTGGCAGCTGGTATTGGTGGAGGTGGGGAGTTTGTCACATGGCAGGAGATGCT